>NC_081326.1:19822970-19982970 GCF_026419965.1 Kogia breviceps | reverse complement strand
ATGTCTTTTGAATCCAACCTCCTCCTCTCTCCACCTCCTCTGCCAACATCAGTCAACTCATAGACTGTACCTAGGCGTCCCCCAAAAGACCTCTTGCTTCTGCTTCCTTCAAGACTAAACTAGACACTCGAAACAGAGCAACCTTTTGATCATGTCCCTTCTCTTCCTAAAACTCTTCAGGGTTTCCAATTGCTTTTATTTTATTTATTTTTTAAAGATTTTTTTTGATGTGGACCATTTTTAAAGTCTTTATGGAATTTGTTACAATATTGCTTCTGCTTTATGGTTTTTGGCCTGGAGGCATGTGGGATCTTAGCTCCACAGCCAGGGATCAAACCCAGGCCCCTGCATTGGAAGATGAGGTCTTAACGACTGGACTGCAAGGAAAGTGCCCCAATTGCTTTTAAGATAAAACAGAAATCCATAATATGACTATGAGGAAAAGTATGATTTGACACCTTCCCACCTCCCCAGGCTTACCCTACATCACTCACCAGTGCTCACTCTACCAGGGCCGTGTTGGTCTTCTATCCTGCTCCCAAGACTTTCTCATTGTCTCTTCCCCCCTTTGGAGAAACGCCCCCATCCTATTCATATGGCTTTTTCCTAGTCATCTTCAGGTTTCAGTTTCAATATTACTTCTTTGGGGATACTTTCTCTGACAGTCTAGTCTAGTTTACCCCTCCCCCATGTCTGCTTTCATAGATCCTTGCACTTTTCCTTCATAGAAATAATTACATCTCTAATTAAGTATATTGTGCATTTAATGCTTGTGTCTGTCAGTAGAATAAGAGCAGGGAGAGATCTCCCTCTTTCCTATGTCCAAAGTTCTTACTACAGTGCTTGGTACCCAGTAGCTTCTCAATAAATATAATAATAAATTCATTGAATATATGCATTTTGTCTCAAAAAGAGATCATTCATTGGACAATTCTAAAGTATACCAATTATTGTACAGGAGAAGTTTTGCATAATACCTCCCTTGGATTGGATTCCCCAGAAGTGGACCTAAGAAAAGGATTTGTATGCAAGTGATTAATTAAGAAGTGATCCCAGGAGAAGCCAGTAAGGAATTGGGAGGAACAGAAAAAAGAAGGGGGATGAGGGGAAACAGCAAGGAAGTGAGTTCAGGTTAAGTCTTTCCCTCAGAGAATAGCTTCAGTCTGATCTTGCAAAAGATCTATGAAGTTCAAATTATACCTCAGCGTTGTTCCGTCTTGAGGCAAGTGAGCTTGTGTAGAGTGGTATCAACGCAGGCACTGACTTCTGGGTCTCTACAACCATCCAGAAAATGACTCCAGTAGAAGAAGGGAAATTCTCCAAAGAAGAGTAGTGAGTGTGGTCTGTTGGTAGCAAAGACACCCAAGGCCACGGAAAGGGGGCAGAGAAATGGCAAAAGGCTTTGAGTCATAACATCACCAATAGCTATCATTGTGTATAAATGTTTATAATATTTTCAGACTCATTTTTTAAAAGATATGAGCTGAGATGTCATTACCTTGGTGAAAAGTAAATCATATAAGTTCTGATAAACTTTCTTTAAAACATACCCCATCATCTTATTCCTTAAACTGTCTTTCTTCTCTTTTGGAGAAAATGATTCTGATTTTCTATTCTTCTTTATAAACATTTAGGCAGTATTTTTAATACAATATTCCCAACGACTGTTATCCACAACTTAAACTCTTTTTGGTTTGTTTTGTTTCAAAGTTATAATGCATGGTTTAAAAGAGAGGAAAGAAAAAAAAAAAAAAAGAAAAATCTGCTGACAGGTCTGAGTTACCTTAAGAAGAAGGGAAAATTTTGGAGAAAATTTTGTGACCCCCAAATCCCATTTTCCACCCACAGCCCAGACTTACTTAGAGTGAAGAATTAGATCAGTTTTGTACAAGAGTTTTTGGTTTTGGTTTTGGTTTTCTTTACTCTTCAAAGTTTATTTGGTGTTTTAGTTGATATGACACTTAGATAGTTGACTGCATTATTTATATGTAGACTTTTCTTTTTACTTACATAACAATGTACACTATTCTGACACATATGGTACATAAAATAAGATTCTTTAAAACAGTTATGCACAAGACATGCAATATTGGATTTATACATTGGATCTTAGGATGTGATTGTTTGGAGAAAAGAAAGTTGGACTAGGAATACTGGCTAAAGGAACCAGAAGTTATATAACACACAGTTAACACACATCTGGTTTGAAGGGCAACTGTAGCATGTGCTATATTGGCAGTGGTGCCTCTTGAGGAGGTGAGCGCAGAGCAATGCCAGGCCCTGACAGTGCAGACCCAAAGTAATACTAAATTATATTTGATTTCAATCATCATTTAGAGCTTAGAAGAACTCTGATGTACCACGGCCCCTATGTTCCATATTTCTTTTATTTTGAGAAATCCATAAAGGTTCTTTAAACTTGATTCCCTCTCCTAGGGATGCCATGGGGTTCAGTTTGTTCAATGGGATATTTCTGATGGATAAAATAATACCTCCCTAGGCCATGCCATTCTGTGCCATATAGAACAAAGGAAACTTTCTGAGCAAGGCTCAAACATTATGTTAGGCAAAGGAAAATTTAAAGATTCCACATATCTCAAATTAATTTCTAATTATGTTGGAAAGTACTATAACATCAGAAACCAGGGAACTCTAAGAGTTTTGCAAATGTTCTAATCTAGGTAACTTTCTATGTCATATTATATTACAGCTGCTATATAGAAGGAGGTTGATTTGAGGTTCTTAATCTCTTTCTGCATATAGCAGGTACAGCATATTTCTGGGATTTTAGAATATTACTAAAAACCACTATGACTGTTTTTTATTCATTAGATGTTTAAACCAGGTTTGTAGATTGAGGAGAGAAACTGCCTCATGTGTGTCTTCTTATAGATATCTTTATCCAAAGTAAATGCTATCAACTGAAAGCTAGATGTATGGCAGGCCAGTGGTGGGTTTAATGAATTACTCTGCCTTGTCCTATCCCTGAGAGGAAGAGAAAAGGAAGGATGTGCTGGATAAAATTTTTGAATGGCATCCACTTTTCTACCTTTTATTTTTATCTGTTTCTTGTATCTTGGCTGGGAACAAAGACATTAACCCTTAGTTTCACAGAATTTAAGTGGCGTACCAAACTTCAGTTTGGGAAACACAATTAACGTTGACTTTATTCTTACTATGTGATAGACACTGTGCTAGAGTCTGAAGCTACGAAATGAATAAGACATCGCCTATCTTCAAAGAGATCTCAGTCTCCAAAATTAGATAATTTTAATAAAATGTGCTAACATTCATAAGGCATGTTTCTGCACATAGAGGGGGTGCTTACTTCAAGGATTTAGAAATGATTTGGAAAGTTTCTAGAGCCACCCCACAGATCCAGTCTTACCCACAAAATCTGTAAGGAAGACAAAGTATGCATCATATGTTGAAATAGCTTTCTAGACCCAAGAGGGAGTTGCTTCTGCCAGGATCCCCCATTAGCAATCCTAAAGTTAGATAACTTTTGTGTTCCTGTAAATGTGCCTTATAACCAGAAACACAGTTTATCCAGATGGCCAATCCCCAAATGCCAAGTGCCTTCAGACCCCAAACAAAGTTAACTATATGGCCCCAGCCAATCAGGTATTTTCTATTTTTTTTCTCTTCCTTGTTCTTTATTCTTTATCATATAAAAGTTTTCTGCATTCTGTCCCTTCTTGCATTTAACAGAAAGGAGACGGCCTGCTTCGTGAAGTGTTAAAGTTTGTTTATATGATCTAAATTGGCTTCTTTAACCATTTGCAACACATGACAATTGAATAGATGAGAAAAGTGAGGCTCAGAAATGTTATGACTTGCTATCCTCGCTTTCTTGGCCAAGACTCCTGATAGGTGTCTGTACCAATCCTCCTTCACACCCTGTTTACCTTTCAGCACACTAAAACATGAATGCTATGTTCAGAATTCCACCAACTTCTTTCACTAAGAACTTCTACCCTCTCTTTGTTACTAATTTTCCCTGTCTGTCTTACTGTCTACAGTATTTCACGATGTTGATTGCTCTCTCTTCTCTAGGCTTTTGTAGTTTAACACTCTACTGGGTTTCCTCTTACCTCCAGTTTCATTTTCCCACACTTATATATTTGTTTGTTTGTTTGTTTATTTATTCATTCATTTTTTTCTTTTCCTAGTCTTTAAAATGAACTTTACAAGAGGCTTCCCCCATCCAGTATCTTCTCATCATTCATTATACATCCATTTTATGGTTGATTTAATCTCTCTCCTTTGTTTCAATAATTATTTAATTGATGTACTGAATCACTATAATTGCTCTCTAGTTATTTCTAATGCGATTGAAGTTGAGGTCTTAACCACTTACATTTAAACAAAAGAGAAAGAGAGAGAAAAAGAAGGAGACAGACAGAGAGAGAATTCTAACACTTCCCTAAGTTGTTCACATGAGCAGCTCAATAGAAGTTAAGGGAATTCATTCTAACGAGAGAATACAGGATTAGAAAAGGTGTGCAGATGGGGTTTATATATTGAGTTTAATTTACTAAGTATGATGGGCTAGTAGGTCATCTTAATGCTGATAAGTAGACCTCATAGAAAGTATATGGGAGGGAGATAATAGATCTGAAAGTAATTAGTAAATAGTTGGTAAAGGAAAAGGAAGCACTGGGAATGGATAGGCTAACTCCCAGAGAACACGTAGTCTGACCAACAAAGAAACAATATGTGGAGAAACAGATTTGAAATATGATTATGAGTTCTATTTGGGATGTATCTCTAACACCCAAATAGAGAAGTCCAGGAGAGACCAATTGTTTTTTTCATTGGTTCCTGAGATCCAAGAGTTCCTCAGGGAAGAAGAGTGTGAGGTACAAGAAAGGCAACCTGAGAAGAGTCTGGGAACTGCGGGGCTTTGGAGCCCTGGAGCTCCATTCTCTCATTCAATCAGTTAAGCTCCAGCATGGCAGAACATTTTCTTTACTTATTTATTGCTAACTTAAAAGTTTGAAAACTGCTAAAGAAAACACATATTTATTTGGCTGAGAAAATTCAGTCTTAAGAAAAGCTAAGTCACAGAGCTTCTAAGTGGTCAAGACTAAACCTGGGTGTTTCTCCATTATACTGTCTTCTTCTACTGTTTTCTCCATTCAGTTTATATTCAAAGCATCTTTCAGTTTTATGTTTTTCTTTGGTTCCCCACTCATGCTTTTGAAATTAATACTATCTTCAGCTATCTCATAGATTATGGAAAAAATTTCCTCTAGACTTACCGAACACCATCTCACCCTACCTCATTCTCAATTCACTTACCCAAATAAGTAATCATTCTGAAAGGCCAATCTGATTATATAACTCAATGTTTTAAAATCCCTCAGTGGCTCACGACTGTCACCAAGCTGAACTATAAACATGCAACTTACAAAAACTCTCCTTTACTTAAGTTTTTTCCATTTTCATCTCATATAAGTCACTCCATTTGTTAAATATTGTATACTTATTGTGTTGCAAGTATTTTTCAGTTTTCATTCAGTTTAATTTTTAATTAAATTTTAATTAAATTAAATTTTAATTAAAAGTTCAGTTTAAACTTTCCTTCAGTTTAATATATGTAAAACCAATATTTTAAAATGTAATATCCAAATTATTACATGTTTACATATGGTGGTAACTATTTTAAAGGAAAATAACAAGATTATCTAAAGAGATTAACAATAAGGGTCTAATTTAAACTGGATTTTCAGGAGATACTTCTTCTTGGAAGAATCATTTATTATGAGACACTCAGGGTGAATAGGAATTAGCCAAAGATTCCAGGGAAGACATTTCAAGCAGGGGAAATAGCCAGAGCAGAGAAGAGATTGGTGTCTTTAGGGAACAGAGAGAAGGGTAATGTGGTTAGAGCTCAGTGAGTAAGGGGAGAGTAGGAAGGGAGTAAATATGAGACCTACAGATACTACACTTTACAGTTACTAAACAAGGTACGGTAGTGCTCTGTCTCTCTCTTTCTCTCTGTCTCTCCCTTCCTTTCTCTCTCCCTCCTCTTGTCCTTTGCACTTTCTATTTCCTCTATTTTAAACTAGATATTCTGTTTCCATGGAAGTTATTTTGATCACTTTTTGATAACTGACTTCACTTCATTCTCTAGGACACAGAATAAATGTTATTTGGAAAGTGTATTAGTCACAACAGGCTGAATGACATAACAAACAACTTCAAAATCTCTGTGTTTAACATGATAAAGTCTATTTTTCTCTAATAAAAATCCAGTGTACATGTCCCGGGATAGACATTTCTTCTGAGGGCCTTTCTTCTTAGTGGTGACTCATGGACTTGACCGACTCCAGATTACATCTTCAGGACAGTAACCACTATAATATATATTTTAAGGGTCTTGAAAGTATCTGCAAGTAAAATAATACTATTTAAACTCAAAATCCTTTAACTCCAAGCCTAACAATTCATGAAATCCCAATACATTTGAACGATAATTAAAATATTCAAATTGTTGATAACTTAGATGCCTTAGGCAACAGTTTCCATTACTATAGGCTTATTATGAAAATATATCTAATCACTACATAATTTTAAGATTTATTTTCTTGAGATATTGCTTGTAATGATTGGCTCACCATAGTTCACCTCAAACTTCTAAATAAAAACGTTGTTCTTCTTCCATAATCTCCCCATAGAAATATGAATTGCATTTCTTACTCAATGTAAGTATAATGGTCCATATTGCTTTCTATTTAAAAAAAATATGGAAGTTTCTAGTCTTAAAATGATAACTAAGACACACATATGTACTACTTTGTTTTATAGAGTACCATCTAAGAAACAGTAAAGATGAAATTGCACTGCTTAAAATGACTTTCTGCCATGTATCTTTCGAAAGGAACATTTACCTAGGCAAAATATTTTTGATAGTAGTTGCATTTTTTAATTGAAATGAAAAAAAACCCTTTAAATTTACCAGTCTCAAAAACATTATGCTCACTGTTTTATAACATTTTCATTCTGTAGAATGTTCTTTTTTTGAAAAACAAAGACTTTTTCCTACAGAGCTTCCAGTGATATCTGAAAAACATAATTACAGTTCTGTTATCACATATTAAATTCTCATTTTTTAAAAATAATGCTCACAGTTCTAACATTTTTTTTCTTGTTAATATATGCTTTCTTTGTAATGCATTAATGCAATTTGCTGGCAGCTTTTTCTTGGACTTTGAATTTGTGATTTTAAAAAGGCAAATATAGCAATTAACAGCCCAGTAGAAATCCCTCATCAAATTAAAATCAGCTGGCAAATTTGGACCATAGCTAATTAACTGTGCTCTTAAGAATTTTTCTGAGAAATGAACTCAATTTAAACTGAACTCAATTTAATTAAATTAAAATATATTCTAAAATCTGATAGATCAAAACCCATTAATTTCAGTTTAGCTTGTTCAATCCAGCCATGTCTTGTCTTCTGACCTGATGTACCTCTCACCCCAAGCAGTTATGAAGTTAACATTACAGAGGACAAGGATTATCCACTAAAATGTGTCAGATACTGTTAACTTGGCCTAATAAAGTTATATGTAGTGTTGTTATAACTCAAGCATAAATAAAAGTGAAAGAACAGAGTAGTTTTCTCTTTCTAAAGTAGTGTCATTAAATGGGCATAGAGAAAAATGTTTCTACTTTCTCAAACTGAGAATTGTTTTTGCTTCAAGTCTTCACTAGACTGGCCCTCACAGCAATTTTACTGTGTGTATTCAACAAAGAACATTTTGGTGTTGTACTTTTTCCTTTATGTTACACACTTCCTCTCCACACACTCACTTTTTTGTCTGGTACTTTTCCCACTCTATACGTTTTAGTCTGGCCACTGTTTAAAAGAAGAAGGAAAAAAAAAAAAAAACCCACAACAACCTATTTTATTCAATTATTTTTTAAAAATTGTTATTATATGAAAATTTTTAAAAGTTCAGAAGGAAGAAAATAGTGATAAAATGTTGAAGACCAAGTCTTTTTATGACAAACTCAGAGGGAGCTAAAAGACAATGGTAGGCTAGTTAGAAACTGAAACAACTATATACAAGCAATTTTCATATAAACAAAGAGCTTCAGGTGAGATATAGTGGGAGAATAGTTATTTTACTTATACCTCATAGTAACCATTATTGGTCATATAAATATAAGCTGTTATTTTCCCAGGACAGCGCTGTTTATGCCTGTTATCTTAGTGAACTGAATAATTATTAACCGTGTCTTGGTTTGGACATAAAATTATATAACTTCTTAATTATAGGAGTCCTTTTGTGGGATATTGGTGTCCATATTTAGAGAACTCTGTTCACTTGTAAGAAAGTCACATGTTGTGAGTTTCAAGAAAATAGAAGCAGTCATAAAATGCTCAGAAATATAGAATTAAGAATAGATTAAACTAGACTAGAGTAGACTAGAGACTAACTCCTGAAGAGTAAAGGGAATACACTTATTTACAGTTTTAAAAAAATCCTTTCATTGGACTAAGTGTAGGTTTGGGTAACACTTCTACAGATAAAATCAGCCGGCTTCAGTAAACTAGCATAGTAGTCTACAGAGAAAAGTTTTCAGAGAAACTTAGTTCTACTGATGTTCAGTTTTATATCACTTTTTCCTTTCCTGTTTTGTATGTTTCATAATGCATATAGTAGTTCAATAGTATTCTATAGTTTTTAAATAAATGACTAAACATGTTGAAGGCATGATCACAAAATCTATACCTCTGGGCTAGGCAAACAAATTGGTTTTGCCAAAGCACATCTAATACATGTTGAATCTTTATTAGGCACTTTATTAGGCAGTATTATGGACACTAAGAGAGCATAATCTTATCACAGTCTACAATTTTGAGGCCCCAGAACTCTATCTATAGCATTTTGACCATGTCATAGTATCATTACCAGTAGTATTATGTAAAAATAAGAACATGTCATATGCACAATGTTGTGGTTTTTTTCCACTATTTTTGTTTGTCATGGTACCTAATATTCTTAGTTAAAAGTCACCTGAATAAATTTTCCTATGCAACAAAATACAAATTTTGTTCCCATGATCTAGCATGAGAAAGTTAAAGAGTAATCATTGTTCAGGATATTAACTTAAGTGCATAAAAAGTCATTAGCAGAATAACTAAAATTATGCAGAAGTGTTTTAGTATGTAACATTACGTCAGTGCATGCAACAATGCTGTTTAGGTTTGGAATACTAGATCTTTTAAAATTAACAATGTGGAAACGTTACAACTCTAATTTTAAAACATCTCAAATTCCTGGCCATCTTGAATTTAAAGTCAGATTATACACGACATATAGTGCATTTACTAACACATCTTTCAGGATGATTTTGAAATAGATGTTCAGACTATAGTGCTTACATATGTTGAATTTCTGGCTCTCTTGATGGAGAAATTACAAGTTTACAATTCTTGGTGCATGGCAATTTTTCAGCATGCGAAGTTTCAGTTTTACTTTTAAAGGAATATAAAGTGTAACTCTTGAACATTTTAACTACAGATATGGTTTTTATTTTCAATTTATCAAACTAAATTTCTTTTAACATTGGCAGAATACTAGAACATAGAAAAGAGACCATAAGTGCATAATAATTCATTCTCTATTGCCAATATCATACCAAATACTGAAAACAAAGCAAGGAAAATCACATGAAACCGAACTTAAGAACCCATAATTTAGTGCCTACCACTATAGGATAGGTTTATATAGTTGCAAAATTAAGCCTAAGTATAATTTTCATAGTCAATGTAGGAATTCTTTTTGTGAAAGTGGCAAAGCTCTGAGACAAGGGCCTCTGTATGAAAACTGATGTGATATAACTTAAATTCCTCATGACATCATGTTACTGATCCAGTGAGCATAAGAGTCCAAATCTCCATATTAAAGTCTGAAGAAAAATATATTTGATATTTTTTCTTTAAGTGCAAATTGAATAAAAATACTATGAATAATTTATATCCATTTTAAACCTATTTTGCCTTTCTTTCAATAGTCTAAATGAATAAAAAGATCATAAGCACTTTGCCCAAGAAAATATAAATCCATACAAAATTATTTGAATGATTTCAATCAGATATATCATTTATTTTAATCACAATGCTGTCATTATGATTAAAGTAGAAAAAATATTAACACAATTAATATTATATGGTGCTGCCATAAATAAGTTCTTTTGTAAACAAAGATATTTACAACCGGAGGGGGAAAAATGATTTTTTTATTTTCCTGAACTTATTTGTGCTTTGCTAAGATGAAAGCCTGTCAATATAAAATGATTTAATCACATATTAGGAGCAAAATTGGATAATGAGTCTGAAGTCTATGAAGTAAACACTGAGAGAAATATCTAGAGACAAATTGATAAACACTAATGTCCTGGATTCTAAAACATGTTGTTAATGAAACATTTGTTCAGGAAAAACAAATAAGTAAAAAGTGTTATAATTGTATATATATTAATGATAGTAAGTTTCAAAAATATTAATATGTTGAAAAATTTTCATCTTTAAATTGTGGAAATACTGTATATCTTTATATGTGTACTTGGGCCTCTGCTTTTTAGAAACGCCTTGTATATAATGCTGTAGATTTGCATAGGTAAGTAGACTATCCTTTTCTGGTGTGCACAGTGTATTTTATGATTTATTATTATTGAACTCAAGTATAACCAAGAGATATGAGCTCTGATTCTGCCTGAGTGAAGGACCTCACCTGGTAGATCTCTTGCCTCTTCTGAGTTACAGTATGTAGTCTGCACTGAAGGAGCTATAAAATTCTAGCCTTTCCTTCAGATCAGGGAAAGAGTGGCGGTCACAGAATTTAAAGCTAGATTTGATCCTTTGGGAAAGAAATCAATGTAATTTTTTGAGGGAGTCATGGCAGGCAAAGCACTCTGTCAGGTAATAAAGGAGCTCCTGGTCGAGGTAAGCAGTGAGCAATGAGAGCTGAAGGCTAGGCTGTCAGAGCAAGGAAATGAAGCACAGAGAAGGAGTTCACAGTAGAAGAGGGTAGAAGGGAGGGGGTGTACACTCTAAGCCAAGGAAACTTTCAACTGGCATAAGGGACGGATGAATAATAGCAGGATCTAAGCCACACTTTGTTTACTGCTACTGGGAAGAGAATAGAAAGTGTAATAGTATAGCCAGAACCCTTGTAGGGGCCAAAAGCAACCTCTAACTCTAAAATACATTCTCAAAATAGATAAATAAATAAAAATAAAATAAAATAAAATAAAATACATTCTCTGCACAATGGCAAATGAAAATAAAATTGTCAGAAGTCCAATCATTTAATTTTCTAATGTAACTCCTAGGATATAAAAAAACTTAAATATGTAATTTGTGATTTGATTTCAAGTGAACAAAGCAAAAACTAGATATGTTGCCTTTTGGGGAGACAGTATAACAGTGTTTGGGTGCAAGATTTGAATTTACCCTGCCTTAAACCTACAGTATAATATTGCTGTGCAGAGGAAACAAGATTATATAATTAACTCATTTAACACAGTGATCGACACATACTAAATGCTTTTAAAATATTTTAAATATTGACCTCCAAAATAATCATTTAAACTAAAAATATGACTTTATTTCAAAAATAAAGTTCAAGAAGCTGGACTAGGTATAGTGGGAATCAAAGATAACCAAGTCTCTGCCATCCAGGAGTTGACGATTTTTGGTCGAGATTTTGCAACTGAAGTTTTGCTGTGGAATCAATCTATTATGTAGTCTCTATGGAATCAAGAGCTAGGAGAGTTTCAGCATTCAAAAAAATTAAAAGGGAAACTTATGTAAATTCTGATCCTATTAAGGAGCATTAACTATCAAGCAACTTTTTGCAACCAGTAATAACTTTTTTCTCTAAACTGTTATTTTATTTTCTAATCAAAATGAAATAATTGGTGAATCCCACTACCAGCAACGATAGAGTAGCTTCTTTTGTACCAACCATCTAGTAAAAACAACTAGAAAACTTAGAGTTTCTTTTTAAAAAAAAAAGGTATGTGTGAAGTTATTTGAGAACTACATAGACAGCAAAGACTTGTGGAACTAAGATTCAAGACAGAAGAATATCACAGAAAGGTGAGCCCAACATTTGGTACCAAAGAATTCAAAGAAGCAGAAGAATAAAACTTATGATGAGGAGAAAAATCAATACATAGAAACTGAATCCGAACTGACCCAGATATTAGCCTTTGCAGACAAGGATGGTAAAAGTTACTACCATGTCCCCCATGATCCAAAAGTTAAGTAGATGCATGTAGAGTGTTAAAAAATTAAAAATTAAATCAAGCCTCTAGAAATGAAAACTGGAGTGTCTGAGATGAAAAATACACTAAATACCTGTATTAAATCGCTATTTTAATAAATACCCTAAAAACCTGTATTAAATCATTTACTTCAGCTTCCTCTTTAAAAAACTAAAAAAAGAATAGCAAATGTAACTGTGGTAATCAGAAGTGGGGTGATAATAAAATCATAAAATATATCACTGAAATAAAAAGTCTAATAAGAGAGAAAAATCATTAAAACCAAAATATAGCCTTTTGAGATTAATAACATTGATAAACCTCTGGCTAGACCAATAAAAACAAAAAGAGAGAAGACATAAATTAACAATATCATGTATGACAAAAATGGCATCTATACAGATTATGTGGTTATTAGAAGAAAAATAAATTACTATCATTTAAAAACTTTATTATGTCAAAAAATGAAAAACATAGATGAAAGGGAATATTTGATGACAGATACTTGTGTAGCCTTATGTCTATTAAATTCAATTATTTGTTAAAACATTTGTCAAACAATCAATCCAACAAAAGCAACTTCAGGTCCATTTAATTTTCCTAATGAAACAACACCTAAAAATCAAGGATGAAATAATCCCAATTCTACAAAAACTCTTCCAGAAAAAATTGAAGAGAAGGAAATGCTTCCTAATTTATTGTATGAGGCCAGCATCACCCTTATACCAAAGCCAAAGACATCACAAATAAAGAAAACTACAGACAGCTATCCTCCATGAACAATGATGCAAAAATTCTTAAGTTTTGGCAAAGTAAATGTTTAAAATTATTGTATCAATACTTCAACACAAAGGGGGGGGTTATTATAGGAATACAAGTTTTTTCAACATTCAAAAATAAATTTATATAATTCACTGTATTAACCAGCTTAAGAATAAAAAGCTAATGACATCTCGGTAGATATAGAAAAACCACTTGACAAAAGGTAACATCCATTTCTTTTAGAAACAGTGAAGTAGGAATTGAAATAAGCTTCCTCAAACTAATTAAAATCATCTAAAAACATACAGCTAACTTCATGTTTAATAGTAAAAGATAGAAAGCTTTTCCAAGATTAGGAAGAAGGCTAAGATATCTATTTTCACAATTTCTATTCAACATTGCACTAGAAGTCTTTGAGAGTACAGTAAGCAGGGAAAAAATTATATTCAAAGTTGTGAAAATTAACAAAGAGAAACCTCATTAAAATGGAGATGGATGTAAGAATTGGGAGCTCTCATGAAGTACAACCCTGTGTCTAATTATAGGAAAAATTGTCAATTATAGACCCTAACAGAAGAACCACCCATAGGAAAGAATCATCAGTTATAGGCCCCAACAGGAGAACATGTACATTGCATCTCCTACAAGGAATCCAATACCCCAGTAACTCAGTCAATGAGAAACTGTCATCACCCTGAACACTCACTTTTCTCTGATGGACTTTTGTTCCAAACAACCCCTCCCAACTTCCTCTTTTTCTCTATAAATTAATGTTTTTCTCCATTCTTTGTTGGACTTGCCTATGACTTTTGCTATAGCTTGCTTGTTCTGAACTGCCATTCCTCTGTTATTCCTGAATAAATTCATTTTTGCTGGTAAAATAACTGATTTTTATTTTTTAAGGTCAACAAAGTTTGAAAGAGAAGAAATAAAACTCTCTGTTTAAAGACAATATGGTCATCTATGTAGATGAAAGGTACCAAAAAAAAAAAAAAAAACCTTCCAAAATGTATAAGAAAATTTATCAAGTATATAAGACCAATATTTATAAAAGCAAGTGTACTTTTATATATTAGCAACAATCAAAATTGAGATTTTTAAAAGTACTATTTACAGTGCTACAAAAATATTAAATAGATACTTAGAAATAAATCTGATTAAGATTAACACAATTCAAGAAAAATTTATAAATAATTTCTTGGTTTATATTAACAAGTTGTTTCTAAAATATATAGGGGACTCCAAAGATGTTAAGATAGTTAAAACAATTTTGAAAAAGAAGAATGAAGTTAGAGAGCCAGAAATATCCTATGTCAAGAATTATTATAAAGCCTCAGTAATCAAGACTTTGTGATATTGGCATAAAGACATATTAATAGACAGAAGAAAACACACACACAAACACACACACACATGATCAAATGTTTGACAAGGCTACAAAGGCAATTCAGTGATGAAAGGAGCATCTTTTTCAAAACAAGTTGCTAGAACAAGTGGTTCTTCATTAGGAAACAAAAATAAACTCCTATGTCAAAAATTGATTAAATGGACTGAAAAGTAAAACCTAAAACTATAAAATTTCTAAATGAAAACAGGAGAAACATTGTTATGTCCATAGTTTTGGCAAAGATTTCTTAGATATAACACCAAAAGTATAATGTGAGAAAGAAAAAAAAATACACTGGACTTCATTAAGATTATGGATTTCTTCTTTTCAAAAGACTATAGTATATATTTGTTTTCTATGGCTTTGAAGAGAAGAATAAATAAAAGTAACAAGGACTAAAAGTACGTCCCTTTTAGCAGACAACAAAAGCACACCAGAAGAACATGACTTAGAAAAAGAGCTAAAAGACATAAGAGAGTGCTATATGAATCAAATAATAACATAACTCAGAATTAAATTCAGAAATAAGATACCAGGACTTAGAAAATAATTATATATTAAAGGGAAAAAATAGTATCTGCAATGAAGACTAAACTAAAAAGAAACCAAGAACAAATAAGCACAACTGATAACACTTTAACATCAATTAACAATGAAAAAGAAGAAAAAATTAAAATTTATAAGAAATGGAGAAAAAGATAAAGTATTTGAGGGAAATTGACAAATACTGAAGGTGGACAAAGAAGATCCAATGAAAGATAATAGGATTTTCTAAAAAGGAAAATCAAAGGGAGAGAAGAGAACAAATAAAATTGTATTTCATGAAAAGCGTTCTGACAGAAATTAACACATATTGATTTACTGCATTATATAACTAAGAAAAAGTGATCTGCAAAGACCAACACCAAAACCTTCTAGCAAAATTACTATAATTTAGAGAAAAAGAAAATATCCTTTTGACATTCATGAAAACCAGCATATGTTTTATAAGATAAAAAAACAAGTTAACATCAGTACTTTTGTCAACTTCTTAAGTCAGAAGAAAAGGGAAGAACATATTTAAGGCATACAAGGAATTAAAATGTGAACTAAAGACTATTTCTAAGTAAACATAGTTTCAAATATGAAGAGAATAGGCTTATCAACAAACAAGAATGTAAGATATTTTCTTGATATGTCTTTCCTGAAGATTCATCTACTAGAGAGCAAACTTCAAGCATTCAAAATTGTTAAAGAGACATGAAAATGAATACAAATTGTGAGTGTTAAATATATAATTAATTGTATAATTAAGATTTAATCAAGGTTAAAGATGAGAATATTTTATATAATAGTTATATGCTGACAACAAAGATATAGTGCACCTATAGAAATAGGAGGAGAAAGTGTACAGCACATGAAAATAATAAATTCAGTAATCTTATTGTTAGTCTTAGACTGTTGCCTGTGTAAAATAAATAACTAATAATAGAATACTCTGATGCTATTGTTCTCTCTACCTATAAAGCCAAGATTCACAGTGTGGAAGGAAAAAAATATTGATAATAGAGGATGTTATGTAATCTTTTTAGTCTTGAATTGGAGGTATCTGTATGAATACATGATGATTATATATACACATATTTATGTATATATATAATATAAATATCTTGTTATATCTAAATATTATTTATATCTACATATAATTTATTTCTGTTATTTATAGACGTATATTTGCTGCATCTAGTACCTAGAGTGTTCTCTTAAAATACCATTGTTCACATACACACACACACACGCAAAAACAGAGTTCCTAGGGGAAATGTCTGATTCTAGGATATGTCAAAATGAGAGTATAACATCTTGTTACACCAAAGAGCAAGAAAGAAATTACTACCAGAATCATTTCACAACGAATCCAGCTATGAAGAGAGAGAAGCCAATGAGGTTCAAAAAAGGTAATAATTGCATAGATTGAAAGCCATCAAATAACTTAAATCCACAAATTCATAATATTATGACACAAACACTGGTGGATAAACTTACTTGAAGGGTTATTGAACCCTATGTCTTTTTTTCTGAGCTGGGAAGGATCAAAGACTAGGATTGCCAATAACAGCACATGTGGTATCTTCAAGTTCTTGACCTCCACACAGCACTGTGGTCACAGACTAGTGAGATTTCTTACATGACAAACATCATACTGTATAAATTGGTATAGTTTGAAAATAAATTGTATAGCTGGTAAATCCTCTTAGAGCACTAGTTCATTAGGTACATTTTGTACGTGTCATATTGCTACAGGTAACAGTTGCTAGATTGTCCACAGTCCAATAACGAGTCTTTTTTTTTCTGCTCTTCTTCCAGTCATCTTGATGTCTTTTTTTTTTTTTTTTTTTTTTTTGCTGTACGCAGGCCTCTCACTGTTGTGGCCTCTCCCGTTGGGGAGCACAGGCTCCGGACACGCAGGCTCAGCGGCCACGGCTCAAGGGCCCAGCCGCTCCGCAGCATGTGGGATCTTCCCGGATCGGGGCACGAACCCGTATCCCCTGCATCGACAGGCGGATTCTCAACCACTGCGCCACCAGGGAAGCCCGATGTCTTTTTTTGTTTGTTTTTTCAGTTTCAGCTCATTGCCCAATTTCAAAGCCAATACCATATGTTTCAGGCTTTTGTGATGGCAGCCCTTCATTTCCGGGTATTAAATAACTGTTTGTCTCTCAATTTAGAGACATAAAATAATAACTATTTTATTATACAACTTTGGTGGGACAGAATCTTGGGAAAGGCATGGAAGAGGGAGGCTTTGCTCTGTTTCATAATGATCAGAGTTTCAGTTTTGAAAGACTTGAAGACTATAGGTGACTTCACATCTTGGGACTGGAATCATGTGAAGGTTCATTTACTCATATGTCTGGTGCCTTGGTGGGGAAGACAGCTTAGAATTGCTGACCTGAAATGGCCTCTCTATGTGGTCTCACTTCTGACGGCATAGTGACTTCAAGGTGGTTAGACTTCTTAGCGGGTGTTGGCTTAGTGCTCCAAAACTAAGTGTTCCAGTGAACAGGGCAAAAACGCATGCACTTTCTGCCTTAACTTTGTAAGTCATGCAGTATCATTTCCACAACATACTTTTGGTTATAAGGAAATCTCAAGTCCACAACGTTCAAGGGAAAAAGACATAGACCCCACTTCTTATTGATAAAAATGTGATGGTTGGGCTTTCCTGGTGGCGCAGTGGTTGAGAGTCCGCCTGCCGATGCAGGGGACACGGGTTCGTGCCCCGATCCGGGAAGATCCCACATGCCGCGGAGCTGCTGGGCCCGTGAGCCATGGCCGCTGAGCCTGCGCGTCCGGAGCCTGTGCTCCGCAACGGGAGAGGCCACAACAGTGAGAGGCCCGCGTATCGCAAAAAAATAAATAAATTAATAAATAAAATGCGATGGTCACATTGTAAATGAACATGTAGGATGAGGGTTATTGTGTGGCCAATCTTTGGAAACTACAACCTGTCACAGAAGCACACAGACATCATTTGTGTCCTGAGGAGAGAGGCACCACCAGGTAACAGTGCATGCACTGTATTTAGCAAAACTGATCAAAATCCGTCTTATTAAACATATCGCTTCACATTTCAATAGGCTGAAAATGTACAGACTATCTGACCATAACAAAATCAAATTAAAAATCAATAAAAAACCAAAAATTTTCCAAATATTTGTAAATTTAAAACATGCGACTAACTTATCAAGATTAGACATCACTTGAAATGAACAGTAGTGAAGATATGTCATACCAAAGATATCATAGACAATTCTTAGAAAGAAATGTGTAATGTATACTAGAAAATCCTGCAGATTTTTCTAGATATTGGCAAACAAATTCCAAAATGTACATGGCAATGCAAAGGGCTTAGATTCTAGAATAGGAAAGGAAATCTTTAAAAGAACAAAACGGGAAGACTTACTAGTCATAAAACTTATTTTCAAACTACAGCAATTTATACAGTATGCTGTTTCTACAAAAATAAATATTTCAATGGCAGGGAATACAGTTTCCAGAAACAGACCAACACATACATGGTAACCTGATTTATGACAAAGCCACCTCCATAATTCAGTGGAGGAAATTATTTTCTTTTCAATAAATGGTGGTGGGTCAATTGAATATCCATATGGAAATAAAGTGGACCCTGACCCTATACAAACCATACACAAAAACTAATTTCAAATGGATCGTAGAAATAAATGTAAAATCTAAAATAGTAAAGCTTAAAGAAGAAAACATAGGAGAACATTTTCATGAACTTAGAATTAATATTAAATGGTATAACATCACTAACAATAAAATAAATATTTGTAAAAATGTAAATTATGAACATTTAGAACTTATTTTCATCAAATGCACAATAAGAGGGGAAAGGCAAGTCACAGAGTTAGTAGAGATATTTGTAATGCATCATTCAACAAATGATTCATTCCAGACTATGGAATAGGTCTTACAAATCAAAAACAAAAAGACAAAGAAAAGAACAAAATGATGGGTAAGAGTCATGAAAATACACTTTATGAAAGCTATCCAAATGGTAATAATCACATGAAAAGGTACTTTATAATATTAGTTATCAGTGAAATAGAAGCACAACCATAATGTGATATCACAAGAATCCTATGAGAATCACAGCCAGAATTTCAAGTATTGTGGAGACGTGAAACCACTGAAACTCTCAGCAATTTCGGGTAAGAATATATGTTGGTAATCCACATTGATAAACGATGTGGAGAGTATCTACTATAGCTAAAAATGTATTACCCTGTGATCTAGCAATGTCAGTCTTAGGAAAAACCTGAACAAAAATGAGTGCATGTGTTCATTCTATGAAAGTTTTATTCTTAACAATAAGAAACTGGAACTAGTTCAAATATACGTCAGGTGTACAATGGACAAATAAGTCATGGAGAATTCATATAGTAGATACTCAAGAGCAATGGGTGGGGTGGAAGAACTGAAGCTACATGCAGGACATAGATGAATCTTATAAACCTAATATTTAGGAAAAGAAGTTAGACATGAAAGAGTGCATTGATATACATGAAGTTACAAAGCATGAATATAGAGTAATAGAACTCAGAACTGTGTTTCTGGGACGGGAGGGAATAATGGCTTTCTGGAATATTGGAACCCTTCTGTAACTTGATTTTGATGGTGGTTACAGAGGTGTATACATATGTTAAAATCAATGATCTGTACCCTTAGTATTCGCTCACTTTATTCCATATAGTAGGTATATATTCTAGAAAAAATTTGTATGTGTTCATTAGGAAAAATATACTAGAACGTTCAAAGCAGCCTTAAATGTTTATCAAGAAAATAACTAAATTGTCACTTATTTTTTACATGAGCCCTAAATATAAAAATAAAGAAATGAGAGTTATGCATAACTAAAATTATAAATTGTGGACTCCAAAGTTGCAGGTTTGAGGGTTGCAGAAGGATACTTACTTGTACTATGATACACTTGTGGTAACACTTACTTTATACAAATTAGAACCATGCAATACAGAATTACATACTCATGTAGTAAAATTATAAAGCAATAAATAGTGAGTGACAAGATCAGACCAACATTTGGAAAGCTATTTCGTAGAAATTTAGATTATGGATTGGATAAGAGTTATTACTAAAAGAGAATGGGGGAAGAGGCATTGATTAAGAGGGTAAAAAGTTGATGAGAAGATTAATAAGAATATATTCAATGGGAATGGAAAAAGAGGAGAGACTCATAAAATATTTCAGCAGGAGATCAATAGAATCTGTTAATTCATTTGAAATTGGAGGCAAGAAAAGAGGTAATGTATATTTATGAAATATATATGCTTTATATGCCCAGCCTCTATGCCAGGTGTTTTACATATGCTATGCCATTTAATCCTGATAATACCCTTGTGTGATACACATATTTATTTTTATTTTACAAATAAAAAAAAATGATTCTCTGGCAGGTTATTTAATTTGTCCAAGGTCAACTGACAAAGAAATGGAGATGCCTGATTCAAACCCAGGTGTGTTTGATTCAAAGATCATGCTCTTTTCACTTCAAAATGAATCCGAATACATCTCATAGCATTTGAATATTGCTGCCTTGGTGAATGCTGATGCCATTAATTGAAATAGGGAATTCAGAAAATTAGCTTGTTCTATAATATATAGAAGGGGAAGCTGATTGTTCGACATGTTTTAATTCTGCAAATTGAATGTCCTCTAAGTTAAAAGTAAAGGTCTAGAACTGTGCTATCCAATAGAGTGGTCTCTGGTCACATGTGGATATTTAAATTTACATTAATTAAAACCAAGTAAAATTAAAAATTTCAGCTCCTCCTTCACAATAGTCACACTGCAAACACTTTGAAAGTCACATGTGGATAATGGCTGCCATACTGGACACCAGAGTTGTTCAACATTTTCATAGAAAAGTGTGTTGGATAGTGCTGTAATCTAAAGTGCTCATAGAGCTTGGATCCAGCAGTCATCTCTATGTTAGACTAGAATATATTACTATGGACACAATGATTATAATAATATCTCCCATTTATTAATTAAAGTTCTTGGCATGTGTCAATAATTTTGGACCCATTATGTTATTTATCCTTACTGAAACTTTCTGAAGCCAACACACATATCATTACATGTGAAGAATGTGAAAGAGACAAAAGGTTACACAAATTTTCAAGAAAAAAATGTAGAAAGAAGAACCTATATGATAAATTTAAATAAATAGCTAAAAGAGAATATCATAAATGAAGCTAAAGGAAAAGTTCTTTTTCAAAAAGGGGTGGTCCTCAAAGTCAAACATTGTAAAGATATTAAGTATTCAAGCAGGTTCTAGATAAAGAAGGAGCTGTTGGATTTAGCACTGAGGGATCTCTAATGATCTTAGAGAGGGTCTTTCAGTAGAAGCTTGAACAAGCTAGTGGGAGTAGATAACATCTTCAAGAAGTTTTCCTATGAGTACAAAAGAGGTAGTGGCTAAAGTAAAGGGAAGGTTGGAAGACAGGTTGTTTGTTTGTTTTTGTTTCTGTTTTTTTTTTGTGTGTGTGTGTGTGCATGGACATCATTGAAAATAGTTGTAGTTGGAAGGATAAAAAGTTAGCGGAAGATGAATTAACTATTCAACAAGGAATTGATCATTAATGGTATGAGGTCTTGGGGGAAGTACAAGCTGCAACAAGGGACCAGCTGGGTTTAGAAGAGAATAGATCCATCTTCCCATAAGAAAGAAAGGGAAATGATAGATGAAAGTATGGGTACTTTGAGAAGGAGAAGGGCTTGCTTTTTATGAGTGTATTTTCACAAAATATCTGTCTTTATTGGAAGTCTAGGAACTGTCTCTACTTTATATAATCTTCTCTGAGAAATCTTCACTGTTGTCTCCCCAAACGAGGTTCACACTCCTCCTGGTTATTTCTAGGGCACTCAAATGCCTCCATTTGTATGGAGAGCACCCCAGCGACTCTCACTATGCCCAGCAATAAGTCTTATTTTAATGAAGGGATGAATGAGCCCTCGTGGGGATGGAATGAACTTTATTATTGTTTTCACCACCGTGAGGGTAAAGCAGAGTTAGAGACTAGTAGATCTATTTAACCTTCCTAGATGTTGCTGTTGAAAGTTGAAGTGAAAGTGAGGAAATATGGATTATGTATTGGAAGTTTTCAAAGGATGAAATTCACTTCTATCTCACTTGGTCTTTCAGGATGTACATTCTTATGATTTTGTGCTTTGGCATACACACGCACTCATATATGTGCACACACACTGTGTCATTACCAAATGAGATTTGGTGTTTGGGTTCATAACACTGAGTCAAATTTTCTAGTGGATAAACAATAACAAGGGAGTGTGAGTATATGCAATTAACATATGAAAACCTTACCTTAATGGCATAGAGCTCCATAATATGTCAGAGATAAAATGTTTAGAAATTACCTAGTTATATCATTTTATTCCATAAGTGAGGAATAAGATTTAGAGAAGTACGTAACCTGTTGAAAAATCATACAGATAGTGGTTAATTGTTAAGCCTCGGTCCCTGTGTGACATATTTAAGCAGAGTTCCATCCTAACATAAGGACAAGTAGTGAGTGATGGCTGTGTTCTAGAAAAGGCATTTTCTGAACTATTTATTTTGTGATGGTTGATAATATATATCATATTTCATTCTTCTAATGTGGTCAAAAATCTGCACTAACAAAAGAAGGAATAATCTTTTTTTTTTCTCAGAATATTTCTTGATTTAATTAAAATTCTTTTTTTCCATTCAAAAGCATGAGATATTTAGTATAATACTCAAGCTTTCTCCCAAATAATCTTTGTATACTAATATTGCACCTATATTTTTAAATTAAGAAAAAGTCATTAGTTTTACCTCAAAGTACTTTAAAAGCATTTCTGGTATACTTTAGACTTCTATAGGAATTATAAACAAAAGGAAATAAATAGAAACAATGTAAAATAATTCTCTAATTTAATATTCACCTGTGTTAGCGAAAGGTATTGCCATAATTTTGTGTTTACATCGTCTTAAAACACTCTTCAATCACACCAAAGAATGTATGACTTTCTAAATTATGTCCATATTGTAGCTTACAGGTATTTTAGAAAACTTTCAGTAATTTTAAAGATTTATAGAAAAGACACTACAAAGAAATTATTCTGTTGATACTTAGATTGTTTTTAATTCTACATTAAAATAAATTAAAATTTTATGCTTAATTTAAAAAATTATTAAATTTTTTAATAAATAAAAGTGTGCAAATGATAATTTCTCCATAAAATTTTGGTACTTCCTTCCTAAATATCGACAGTGATAAACCAATGTTGCAAATCATCTAAGATATACCATCGTAAGTCTGATAACATGTCTTATTCAAAACATCTTCAAATTTTTGCACTTGTTTTCATGAATATTTGAAAGTTTGTCTCACCATCTCATCTCTTCAATGACAATAAAATCCAAGAAATAACTTTAATTAATAAAGGTCCTGATATTTATACAATTATATTACACAATTTAACAAGAGCTACAACTTTTTTTTTTTTTTTTTTTTTTTTTTTTTGCGGTACGCAGGCCTCTCACTGTTGTGGCCTCTCCCATTGCAGAGCACAGGCTCCGGAAGCGCAGGCTCAGCGGCCGTGGCCCACGGGCCCAGCCGCTCCACGACACGTGGGATCCTCCCGGACCGGGGCACGAACCCGTGTCCCCTGCATCGGCAGGCAGACTCTCAACCACTGCGCCACCAGGGAAGCCCAAGAGCTACATCTTTCCATCAATGTTTAATATTTTATTAATGAGTGTTTTGAGGAGACATTGATCTGATTTACAATATTCTGAAACATGTTGGTATTTACTATTCCAAATTTTGAAATTGCGAAGACATGGGAATCAACTCATAAACTCACAAATTAATATCATCTTTGTCCTTCCTTTTTGGACTGAATTGTGGAAAGGTTTGTTGACTAGCAGTTCAAACATCAGTGACTTTCTCTGTAGGCAAGGAAGCAAGAATCCAAGTTGAGGGCTTCTGCTGGTGTAGATAGAGAAAATAGCTAAACCTTTTGTCTGTTTCAGAATGGGAAAAAAAAAAAAAAAAAAAAAAAAAAAAAAACCGCCCAAACCAAACCTGCAATACTTGAAGAATTCCAAATTAATAGCTTGATTCTCCATCAAAACAGTTGCCCAAATTCTGAAACTGTGTGGAATGGAAAATTAAACATCTAAGCCAAAGCCTCTGAAAAGCAAAGCAGGTTATCAGACATTCTCAAAATGCTGAGAAACGATCATAAAAGTTCAAGTTACACTGGTAGAGGGACTATAGTGAAAACAATATGCTCTCATCTGAAATCCCTGGAGATCTATGCCTCAAAAATGAGGCAAACCAAAAAATGGAGTCATACCAAAACTGTGGTCCAGTTTTGAATCAGCATAATCCCTGATTTGATTAAGCTTATAGCGCCCACATCTATCTGCCACTAGAGGAAAGGATAGCTCCTCTTTGGAGGAAGTTAACATTATTTGGAGTTATACATTTTTTTTTTTGTAAATAAAAGATATGCCATTCAGTGAAAATTACAAGTTCTTATCATTGACAGGAAATTAGACCAAATGACCAAAGACCAAGAGAAATAACAAGAGATGAAAATATTGGTGTTATCCAAAAGGATTTTATAATAATGATTTGTATATTCAAAAATAGAGGCAACGAGACAAAAAATATTTTTTAATGGATAATTTCACCAAATATTCAGAATCTATAAAAATAATCAAAGGGAATTCTAGCACTGAAAATCAAATGAATGAACTTGAAGCCTCAATATATGGTTTTAACAATTTCGTAGTGAATAAACAATAACAAGGAAGTGTACTATATGCAATTAACATATGAAAAACCTTACCTTAATGACATAGAGCTCAATAATATCTCAGAGATAAAATGTTTAGAAATTATCTAGTTATGTCACTTTAGTCCATAAATGAGGAATAAGATTTAGAGAAGTATGTAACCTGTTGAAAAATCATACAGATTGTGGTTATATATGGGCTTAGCAACTAAGGTAAAATAAAAGTCAGGATTGTTAGATTTGAAGATAGGTCAGTAAAAAATTTGTAAACTGAAAGCAGAGGGAAAAAAATGAAAAATAGAGATGAGAGCATAATACCTATAAATGACTCAGTCAATTATTCTAGCTTGAATGTTCATGATGTCTCAGAAAGAGAGAATGAGACAAAATCAACATTTGAAAAGTTGATCAAAGATTTTTCAAAATGAGGAAAGATATATACCCATAGATGTTAAGCAGGATAAATACAAAAAGCATCATGCCTACCATAGTCAAATTACTGAAACATAAAGGCAAGAAAGAGATAAGGCCAAAGAAAAATGAGAAATAATAAGACTGAGAGTTGACCTCTCACCAAACACAACAGAAGTTGGGGAAAAAATGATATATTTAAAATACTGAATCCAACAAACACCAACAAAACATTATACAGTTGGAGAAAATAGTTTAAAAATTAGGGCAAGGGCTTCCCTGGTGGCGCAGTGGTTGAGAGTCCGCCTGCCGATGCAGGAGACACGGGTTCGTGCCCTGGTACGGGAAGATCCCACATGCCGCGGAGCGACTAAGCCCGTGAGCCATGGCCGCTAGGCCTGCGCGTCCGGAGCCTGTGCTCCGCAACGGGAGAGGCCACAACAGTGAGAGGCCCGCATACCGCAAAAAAAAAAAAAAAAAAAAAAAAAAAAAAATTAGGGCAAAATAAAGACACGTTCAGACAAATCACAGCTAAGAGAACCCACTAGTAGCTCTTCTTTACAAGAAATATTAAAAGGACTCCCTTAGGCCAAAGAACGATGATACCCGAGGGAAACAGTGCAGTGTGAGACATAATAAATATTGACTGTACTAAACAATAATTATCCTATCTCCTGGAGTTTAAAACATATGAGAAAACAAAAAACCAAACCAAACCAAGACAAACAATAAAAACCCAAAACCCTGATCTCAGTAATGCAAAACATAGAAAGGAAGTAAGCAGAGTTAAAGTATTCTGAGGTACTAGCATTATTAGCAAAGTAGTAAAAATAATAATATTTCAAAACCTTAATGAGTTACAAATGCATGGTTTAATATTTGGGATAAACATTAAAATAATAATAAAAAGAATGTAATTAACATGTTAGTAGAGGAAAAGCAAAAATGTTATAATACCTTGTGTTATACAAAGGAAAGCAAGGAACCAGACAAGAAAGAGGGTAAAATAGATGCGAAAAATGGAAAAAAAATAGTAGGATGATTGATATAAATGCAAATACATTAGTGATTATTGGTAAAGGGATTGAATATTCCAAATAAAAGACAAACATTTTCATAATAGATAAAATAAAAACCCAAGGATTTAATGCTTATAAAAGACATGTTAATTATAAAGATAGAGATTGAGTGAGTGATGAGATGGAAAAAATAGCAAACACTGGTAGCAGAACATTTAGAGTAATTTCAGAAAAAGAAAACTTAAAGGAAGGCAACATGGAGATGAAAAGGGACATTTCATAATGACTTATAAACCACCATGAAGAGATCAAAATTTTAAATTTGTGCACATCCAATAACACGCACACAATCACTCCAAGCTAAGTTCAAAACCTGGCATACAAAAATTATGCAATAAATGGCACTGATTTTGAAATTCATTGATAAAAGATAAATAGCCATTATTACTCTGTTAGCCCACATTTCATTTTATTCATCTATTCACTCATTTATTTATTCACAAGATAGCAATTGAATGTATACTATCTTCCAGTACTCTGCACCGAGTGGACAAACAGATCTGCATTTTGCATTCACAGAATTTACTGTCAGAGCAGGAGATGGATATTTTAAAAGCACAGTTAAATTCATATAGAATTATCCTGTGATGTATGATTTACAGACAAATATTATAAGAGAAAATAATGGCAAATATCTGTTAACCCTATTATGTGAAGTCTCATCTTAAGGCCTGATGTGTTGCGGTTGGTCAATGATAATTATTGTGAAATTTAAAAGTTATTAACACGTTTTAACATTCAATAAGCAGCATTATTTTTCACAATTTGTTTTTTCTTGTTTACATACTGACCATTAATACAACACAAATCTCCCATTAAATTCCACATGTATAAAATATGGGAGCACAGAAATATTCTCCAGTGGAACTGCCACAGAGTATGTTTACATTTAATTAATGGCTTTGACAATAATTCAAAATTCAGAACTCTGAAGTTTTTCTAATTTGAGTTATGGTAGAATTCATAAATTTAAATATTTACATGATTATTTTAATTTTTTTGGATGAATTTGATCAGCCTATAAGAAAATAGGTATAAATCAAAAGGCTCACATTTCTCTTTCTAAAGAAAAAAAAAAAAGGAAGGATTGAAAAGCTATTTTTATAATTTCTAAGCTGTGATATTATGTGGTTGTTTTTTTAATATCTAAAAATTTGTCAAGGTTGTGAGACATAAACCCCAAACAGTCCCCACCCAAAAACAAAATGTGTGCTCTAGCAGTGCACAAAATACCACTGGAAGTTACACAACATTTCTTGGCTTGCAAACCAAACCATTATTGAATTTTTTTTTTAAGTTAAAGAGACTCTATGCTTCAGGTTTAAAGTGTTTTTATATATACTCCTATTGCAAATATATTATTCCCTTGCAAAACTCATCACAAGTGGAAATCGATCATTTTGTGTGTGTGTGCTGTCTCTTCAGTTTGATCTAAGTTCTGTCAGGAAAGGAATTGTTTTGTCTGTTTGGTTTCCTGTCATAACTCTAGGGTCTTAAGAGGTACCTGGCACATTGCAAGTGACAATACATATTTGTTGGGTAAGCAAAATGAATGAATGAATAAATGACAATTACATTCACATAATAATTTTATTTGGATATATCACATAAATATGAATATATATATTTGAAAATTATGGAACAAAATCATAGTATGAATGAAAAGTGACCTATGAGGAAAGTAACAGATTCAGAAATATTTGTGGTTCTAAGTAAATGGTACTATTCTGCCTGGTTTCTTAAAAATAAAGTCACAGTTCATATAAGGAAATATAATATAAACAAAAGACATGACATAACCATGGAGATACTATTTTAAAGAGCCTACCTGTTGCCAGTATTTATATTTCTGGTCTTTATCTGAATAAGATGTTATGGTTTCTTTGATGGACGTTATCAACTCTGCATATACATATATATGTGTGTGTACATATATATTTTCAGATAAACAGATACAACAGTATATGGGTAACACCTATGAGAAGAAAAGATTGTGAATGAGCTACTTTTAAGAACATATATCATCTCTCTGAATTTATAGAAAAAAATACAATCTCCACACACCACCAGTAAGATTTTCCACTGTTGCTCAAACAAAATGGAATTCATTTGCACCTAGCAGTTCATCCATGAACTGAATTCTTTCCTAATTATCAGAAGCTATGATATTTTCAAGTAAATGTTAGACTAACCTGTGTTAAAAGCTTCTTAGGGATTTATTACTATCAATCTAAAGTAATGCTGTAGAGGATTTATATCATGAGTATATTTTGTAAAAGTAAGGATTACCTTGTCAATTGTAGGGCTTCGATTTTTCTCTGTAAAAGTTATTGTGAGTTTTAACTTTCGAATTTTGTAGACTTCAGTACAAAGGATACCACATTATATAGAATAGTATAGTATGAAGAATAAACATTCTTGGTTATTCATCATGCTGCTACAAGCTTTACTGTAGCTTTCTTAATACTTTCTTAATTTAATCTAGAAAGGTAAAGAAAGAAAGAACAATATTGTAATGTGATCATAGGAAAATTTTCATGGCTAGTGTCAGTTTTTCTTAGGGGGAGTCCAGTATATTCTGTCAAAGAATTTCCTGGTGTGATAGTTAAAAAGAAAAAAATAAACCTAACACATTAAAATAAAACAGAAACAGAAAACCTTGTAATAGATTGAATGAGAATTTCTATTTCTGGGAAAATTAGACATGTTCTGTGGGGACAACAATCTGAGTTTGGCATATATTTGGTTTAAAGAACGATCTCTGTCTGAGTCAACACTTATTGGATGCCTACTCATGCAGAAGAACACTTTGTCATTTTAACCACAGAGCAAAGACCAAGACTAATGAATAAAACACATTTTTTTCCAAAATTCTATTAAATCTTATAGTATTTTAAGAGTCAAATATAGTATAACTGAATAAATTTGGCCTTGAAATTAGAAGTCCTAGATTTGAAATTTTTACCTTCAGCTTATTAGCTATGTGACTTCAACAAAGTTAAAATCACCTTTCTGAACGCTTCTGTTCACTTGTAAAATGATGACATTAAGATTATATTTCTGATGTATGAAAGTTTCCAATAACATTCTTGTAAGACATGTTAGGTACTTATTTGAATAAATGTTCAGCGTTTGCATGTTTAATATATTACCAATGATTCTAGAAGTATAATAGATTAGATCAGTATTCAGAAGAGAGAACTTGACAACATGAGTTTGAACAATTTTGCCTTCTGTAATATTTAGGTTGATGGTTCTGTTGTGAGATAGGATTTGTCTCTCATACTAAACTTTGCAGTAAGGTTTTTCTATGCTAAGCAGAAGTAATCATGTAAGTTCCTAATTAAAGATTTAATGTCTAGAGAGAAAAAACAGAAGATCAGGATTTCAGCCTTGTATAACAAGCTCAAATATACAAATGCTTCTGAAAGTTCAATCTCTCAAAACTTTCTAACTCCAAAATATGATGTAATATTATTAAATTTGGTACCGCTATGATGATTTTCTAGGGAATGAGATGACATTGCAACAATACTTTAATCCATGAAGTTAACCTGGAGAAAAGGGGATCTTAGTTTGTATTTAGCTTCTACATATGTAATATTTGCTTCAACTTGCATCTCATTAATTATAGTGTTTCATGGGCACATTTAATTACTACTCACAGTGATATCTTAGTAGTTAAACTTAATAGAGCCTGAATTTGAAGCCTGAATTCTTCAAAATATCTGTCTATACATGTGGAAAATATTCTAACTATATATCCCAATACCCAATGAAAGAAGCAAAGTAAGTTTGAAGCCAAAGAAAGTACTTAAATCATTCAGCCACTTATTATTAGATGACAAATATCACACATCATATGGAGACAATAATTCTGACCTAGCTCAAGAAATTGTGAGGAAAAGCCTGAAGCACAGAACTGCATGCTTACAAAATATGAAGCAGCTATACTGATCACACACACACACACACACACACACACACACACACACACACACACACACACACACAGAGTCCTATGTATCTGTGCAGCCTTCAATGTTCAAGTCTTCTCTTCCTGGAATCTTCTATGATTGGCCTAAAATGTAGGCTCAGACTCATAAAATAATAGGGCAGTGTAGGGTAGTGCAATTCGATTGTAAAAGTAGAACCATGTTCAGAATAGGAAGCAGATACATCCTCTGAGAAAAACAAAAAGAATGTGAACTCTTGTCAGCAGCAAATTAATCAATCTCTTTCTTCTTAAAAGGGTTATGTTAAAACTATATCTAGCATAGTTAATAAAATACTAAATTTGAATAAATTACAAGTTTAAGGGAATACTTCTAGACAATTCTAAGAGAACCAGATTTTTCTTTTCTCTAAAGAGATTAATAGTATTGCAAATATGATGCTGCTGCCAGGCTTTGGGGAAAAGCCTTTGTTTTCTTGAGAGCTGATACCAATCAATAACCCATGTGTGGTTGAAAAATCATCCAAAAAAATCTTCATTTTGGGGTTGTCAGAGACTACTTTATATCCATTATTAACACATAAATAAGGGTAATATCCTCTAAATACATTAATCTGTTTAATCGTGTATCCCTCATGGCCCAATGCAGAGGTTAATGGTGGAGTTGTGTCATTAGAAAATATGTAACATCTTGTACCTGATGAATAAGAACCTTTATTTCTAGTTTGAAAATGTCTACCAATAATTGAGAATCACGACTGTGTCAGGTAGAGTGCATGCCCTCTACAAAACTGTTTGTTTTCTCATAATCTCCCTGGGAAGAAGATATTATTATCTCCAAATTATAGATAAAAATACTGAGTCTTAGAATTAAAGTAATTGGTTCAAAGTGGTGATATCTTAAAAGGATTCAAGGTCAGGTATATCTGACTCCATTGTCCATTATGAGATGCTGCTCTATTATTCGAGGTCTCACTCTATTGTTTTTAAAGAAAAACAAGGAATTCATTCAATATATTAATTTGAAATATTTTTTATAAACCAAACTGAATTTTGTGTGGAGTTAACCATACATGTTGTTTACAATTATATCCAGTATAAATCCTTGAAGAGTCACCCTGTATTACTACTGAAAAGACCATATGCGTTCATCTTTTGTCTTCTTTCTCTATGAGCAGTCGAGGGCTCTGTTCCTTTATCTGCAGCAGCCAAATCCACCTAAGAACATTTGAGCCTAGACATCTAAAAGCTTCTCTAGTGTAAAGCAACATTTCTCTTGCGCCCAGTCAAGCTCAGCTTTGAGCATTACTGTGTAATTTATATAATCTATTACTTTAAAGCTGGTGGGGTGGGGTAGGTTGGGGGGGTGGGAGTGGAGAAGGACTGTGTGATACAGTTTAGCTGAAGAGGTTTCATTTAAGAAAAAACAAATATTTCTTTGGATAAGTGTATCTCCATCAACAAGTGCTTTATCATACTATTCAGTATGATTTTGATACCTCAAGGCCACTTATTAATTACAAGAAGGAAAATAATACACTACATTTTACCTAGTGGAACTTACATCTTGCATGAGCAAAAATTTACTTTAACCTCAAGCACAGAATATAATATTTGAAATATTCACCGAAGGGTAAGAATTGTTTTGCACTTCACATTTTTACTGCTTATCTACTGAACCTCAACTCTCAGACTCAAACTAAGCCACATGAAGTGGAAATACAGACCATACAGTCCTTTGGTAAAGACATTGTTATAAAGCTCAGATTTCATGTAATGGAACTCCTAATTAGAAGATTATTGGGGTTTGTCAGAAAATCAGTGTTCTACTCTCAGATCCACCACTAGACTGGGGGAAGTTCACAGACTTTCTCTATTTTTATTTCTTCATAATTAAAAAAGCAGATGCAATGTCCTGCAAATCTCAATACTTGATATATATATTAATTTTCTACTAAGATAATATAAGTTAAAATTCCAGTGTATAGATAAGGCTAAAATGCACTACAAATTCAAGTTGGCATCTTTCTTTCATTTTTTTAACCTTGGTAATTCTTTTTGTGACTATATTTCTTTTTTTTTTTTTATAAGGACATCTGTTGTATTGGATCAGGACCCGCTCTAATGACCTCGTCTTAACTTGTCATCTGCAAAGACTATTTCCAAATAATATTCACAGGTACTGAAGGTTAGGACTTCAACATCTGTTATGGGGGACAAAATTCAACCCATAAAAGGAGGGAAGCACAGATTGTAAATTAGGTTTCCTGACACCAAGTACCATTGGGTTTGTACTGTATTCTCTTTTTTTTTAACATCTTTATTGGAGTATAATTGCTTTACAATGGTGTGTTAGTTTCTGCTTTACAACAAAATGAATCAGTTATACATATACATAAGTCCCCATATCTCTTTCCTCTTGCATCTACCCTCCCTCACACCCTCCCTATCCCACCCCTCTAGGTGGTCACAAATGCTAGTATAAGTTCTCTTTAACTATGGCCATGGCACTGTGGTACCATTGCTTGTCTAGGTACACAATTGAATTTAAAAGCAGAGGTAAAGGGAACTCTACTCAATACTCTGTAATGATTCATATTGGAAAGGAATCTACGAAAAGTGACTATATGTATATGTATAAGTGACTCAATTTGCTGTACACCTGAAACTAATACAGCATTCTAAATGCTATATGCCAATAAAACTTTTTTTAAAAAAGTAGATTTAGAATTACAGATTCATCGGAAAAAAATAAAAGCTGGTCCATAGAAAATAGTGCTCTCGCAAGGTGTCTTCTCTTTGTCATAGAAGCTAGTTTACTTGCTCATTCAGCACGAAGCATCCTGAAGGTCAGAGAACAGGGGAGGGTCCTAAATAGAGACTAATCCATTCATTTCAACAGGGGCATTTCACAAATTCCTTTTTGTATCTCAAAAAAAAAAAAAAAAAAATGTTGTTTATAGTAAAACATTAGACCAGAAAGCCTGACTAATTTGTTAGGAGGAAAATAAATCTAAGCAAAGCAGTGTATATTTATTCAAGTGTATAACTTGAATTTTCCTGAAAAGTTTTTTACACAAGCAAGCAAACCCAGCCTTGTCAGGTCAAAAAGGTAACAGAGCTCTATCTGGACTTCAAGAAAATAAAGCCCTGCCGACATTTTTTCTCTAAAATAATGAAGGTTGATGATTTGACACCATTATTCTGGACTTTAAAAATTTGTCTCTAGTCTCTTTTTGCCAGGAGAATTACTAAACTTTCCCCAAACAGGTTGCATTCCCACTGCAACCTCAAAAGTGGCAGCTATGGCCAGCATGGTGGGACAGGGTGAGTCTCCCTTTTTTTCTTAGAGTCCTTTCCATCTCAGTATTCCAGGTTTGCTCTGAATATCTTCTCTCAGGTAAAATTCCAGCAACAGATACACTAGATTTTAAGCCAAGTATTACTTTGTTGATGTCATATGCACAAATGCACTGATTTTCATAGCTAGACACCTCCTATAATCATTGTACTGTTGTCTCATTCTTTTTGTTGTGTTGTCATTTATTTCTATTGAAAAAAAAGAGTGTTTTAATGTCAAGTCTTCCCAAATTCTTTTTGAACTTAGTAAACAAATGCATTAATATATATTTTAAAGTTTGAAAATATATTTGTGAACATAATTTCACCCCTTAAGAAAATTAGAGATCTTTTGGAGGGTGAATACTCAGAATTTTTCTCGAAGTATCATAGAGTCTTAGCTGTGTTAAGTGTCTGCTAAGTATATATAGAACTCCATTTCCACTGTCAAGTTAAAATTCGTATTCCTGAGTGCCTACAATAGCATTAATATCGTGACTAAAATTACATTATTGTAGTTGTATGTGGTGTGTGCCTGTAATAATAGTTGTTGTTTGAAATATCTCAAGCAAGTTGAACTACTCCATCACTATGTTCCAAAACATCTCAAAATGTATCATATTCTGAGTCATTGCCCAGGATTGGTTAATCTGTTGTTAAGGCTTCTATCTAGAATATTATATTTCTAGAATATTTTAATATATATAAGAGAATTTTCTATGTATGTTTAAAGTTTATTTTTATAGTTTTTTCACTGTTTATTTCTCACCACATTTATAATTGTAACAATATTGTTTGCTTATTGGTATAATCCACAGAGGCCAAAATGAACTCTCTGACTCCAGAAACTGCTATGTAAATAGGTACTCTACATCTTCTCCAACTATCAGCTACATTTTTCTTCACTGTATATTTGTATTATTTTTCTTTTTTTAACTTTTTTATTGGAGTATAATTGCTTTACAATGGTGTGTTATTTTCTGCTTTATAACGCAGTGAATCAGTTATACATATACCTATATCCCCATATCTCTTCCCTCTTGCATCTCCCTCCCTCTCACTTGTCTAGCTGGTCACAAAGTGCCGAGCTGATTTCCCTGTACTATGCGACTGCTTCCCACTATCTCTCTATTTTATATTTGGTAGTGTATATATGTCCATATATACACTACCTTTCTCTCACTTTTTCCAACTTACCCTTCCCCCTCCCCATGTCTTCAAGTCCATTTTCTAGTAGGTCTGCGTCTTTATTCCCGTCTTGCCCCTAGGTTCTTCAGGACTTTTTTTTTTTTTTTTTAACATTCCATATATATGTGTTAGCATATGGTATTTATTTTTCTCTTTCTGACTTACTTCACTCTGTATGACAGACTCTAGGTCCATCCACCTCACTACAAATAACTCAATTTCATTCCTTTTTATGGCTGAGTAACATTCCATTGTATACATGTGCCACATCTTCTTTATCCATTCATCTGTCGATGGACACTTAGGTTGCTTCCATCTCCTGGCTATTGTAAATAGAGCTGCACTGAACATTGTGGCACATGACTCTTTTTGAATTATGGTTTTCTCAGGGTATATACCCAGTAGTCGGATTACTGGGGTCATATGGTAGTTCTATTTTTAGTTTTTTAAGGAACCCCCATACTGTTATCCATAGTAGCTGTATCAATTTACATTCCCACCAAGAGTGTATGAGGGTTTCCTTTTCTCCACACCCTCTCCAGCATTTATTGTTGGTAGATTTTTTTATGATGGCCATTCTGACCGGTTTGAGATGATATTGCATTATAGTTTTGATTTGAATTTTTCTAATGATTAATGATTGAGCATACTTTCATGTGTTTGTTCGCAATCTGTATATCTCCTTTGGAGAAATGTCTATTTAGGTGTTCTGCCCATTTTTGGATTGGGTTGTTTGTTTCTTTGATATTGAGCTGCATGAGCTCCTTGTAAATTTTGGAGATTAATCCCTTGTCAGTTGCTTCATTTGCAAATACTTTCTCCCATTCTGAGGGTTGTCTTTTCATCTTGTTTATGGTTTCTTTTGCTGTGCAAAAGCTTTTAAGTTTCATTAGGCCCTATTTGTTTATTTTTTTTAAATTTCCATTTCTCTAGGAGGTGGGTCAAAAAGGATCTTGCTGTTATTTATGTCATAGAGTGTTCTGCCTATGTTTTCCTCTAAGAATTTGATAGTGTCTGGCCTTACATGTAGGTCTTAAACTCATATTGAGTTTATTTTTGTGTATGGTTTTAGGGAGTGTTCCAATTTCATTCTTTTACATGTAGCTGTCCAGTTTTCCCAGTACCACTTACTAAAGAGTCTATCTTTTCTGCATTGTGTACTCTTGCCTCCTTTATCAAAGATAAGGTGACCATATGTGCATGGGTTTATCTCTGGGCTTTCTATCCTGTTCCATTGATCTATATTTCGGTTTTTGTTCCAGTTCTACACTGTCTTGATTACTGTAGCTTTGTAGTATTGTCTGAAGTCCAGGAACCTGATTCCTCCAGCTCCGTTTTTTTTTCTCAGGATTGCTTTGGCTATACGGGGTCTTTTGTGTTTCCATACAAATTGTGAATTTTTTTGTTCTAGTTCTGTGAAAAATGCCATTGGTAGTTTGATAGGGATTGCATTGAATCTGTAGATTGCTTTAGGTTGTAGAGTCATTTTCACAATGCTGATTCTTCCAATCCAAGAACATGATATATCTCTCCATCTATTTGTATCATCGTTAATTTCTTTCCTCAGTGTCTTACAATTTTCTGCATACAGGTCTTTTGTCTCCTTAGGTAGGTTTATTCCTAGGTATTTTATTCTTTTTTGTTGCATTGGTAAATGGGAGTGTTTTCTTAATTTCACTTTCAGATTTTTCATCTTTAGTGTATAAGAATGCAAGAGATTTCTGTGCATTAATTTTGTATCCTGCTACTTTACCAAATTCATTGATTAGCTCTAGTAGTTTTCTGGTAGCATATTTAGGATTCTCTATGTATAGTATCATGTCATCTGCAAGCAGTGACAGCTTTACTTCTTCTTTTCTGATTTGTATTCTTTTTATTTCTTTTTCTTCTCTGATTGCTGTGGCTAAAACTTCCAAAACTATTTTGAATAATAGTGGTGAGAGTGGGCAACCTTGTCTTGTTCCTGGTCTTAGTGGAAATGGTTTCAGTGTTTCACCATTGAGGACGATGTTGGCTTGTGTTTATCATATATTGTCTTTATTATGTTGAGAAAAGTTCCCTCTATGCCTACTTTCTGAAGGGTTTTTAACATAAATGGGTGTTGAATTTTGTCGAAAGCTTTGATCTATTTACAAAGCAAAAATGGAGACACAGGCATAGAGAACGTATGGATACCAAGGGGGAATGTGGGGGTGGGATGAACTGGGAGATTGGGATTGACATATATACACTATTGATACTATGTATAAAATAGATAACTAATGAGAACCTACTGTATAGCTCAGGGAACTCTACTCAATGCTTTTTGGTGACCTAAATGGTAATGAAATCTAAAAAAGAGGAGATATATGTATATGTATAGCTGATTCACTTTGCTGTAGAGTAGACACTAACACAATATTGTAATGTTACTATACTCCAATAAAAATTTTTAAAAATATATTTTAAGAGTTACAGGGTTATGAGGCTTCCCACTTGGCTTGGGAGTGAATCAGGTAGTCTTCAATTAAGAGAGTTATCGAATGAAATTGAGAAAGTTTCTAGAGTCATAAAAAAGGATATATCAGTCTCTAGAGAGAGGGGGAAAAAAGCAAACACAGAACAAACAAACAAAAACACATTTCTTCCTGTCAGCAATAGGTATATTAGCAACTTAAAGTATGGCTTCAGTTAGATGGGTAGGTTAGGCACGATGTCATAGAAACATTTGCTATTGACTGATAGGAAAATCCAAACCATTTCTATGGTCTATATTTATCATTGTTTTATTTGTTGAAAATTTTTATTTAAAATATTAAATTAATTGGTTTCTGAGTGGATTCTTCTAGCTCTCTTGAGATGTCTAGTTAGCCTTTGCTTATCTGTTGCCTTACTTCAAATCAAGAATAATCCAGATACAGAGCAGTCACCACTAGTTTAAATCTATCTTTGGTTAAGTGTTTTATGAACGGACTATGAGAAAGATAGCTCAGGCCTCAAGGAAAGTAGAGAGATTCAGTGCCAACAATGATAAAGAATAGAATAATTTTAACATGAAAATTAAATTAACTACCAGGATCAGAAAAAGGATGGGAATGAGGGGATCCTTGATACTTCTGCGTGATAGCCCAGAAGCTCTAACACCTTGGATACATCTCTGTAGGTGAAGCCATGAGATCAACAGTAAAGTGAAGAGCCAAAAAAGAAAAACCTGAGATGGATTTTAGAATTGCATCAAAATTAAAAGAAGAGAAAAAAAAAAAAAAACAAGATTTCTCTAAATAAATGTGAAAATGTGATTTGGGTATGTACTGTATTACTTTGTCAGTCATTGTCATAAAGTTTTCATAGTTTTTATTATAAATAAGCATTAAAATGTTCCCTTTTCTAGTCTTCGGAAGGAAGGTAAATCATAAAACCCAAAGGACTGGATTCCTGGGGAAAAAAATATTCCCAGAACTGGAGGAAGCTATGCCATTCAAGTACTTTGTATCCTTAATAACAAAATCTTTTTTTAATATAAGAAAATTATACAACAAAGACTTACTGTATGGCACAGGGAACTATACTCAATACTGTGTAATAACCTATAACAGAAAATAATCTTAAAAAGTGTATATATATATGTATATAATGTATATATATATATGTATAACTGAATCACTTTGCTGTACCCCTGAAACTAATACAACACAACTATATTTCAGTAAAAGTTTTTTAAAAAAGAAAATTACAAAATCTATGAAAGATACAATTTATATTGTATAATTTTGTTAAACATTTTTTTTCTTTTTTGTTATCTGACTCCCCACTAGAATATAACCTCTTTGAGGGCAGGAATTTAGTTGTTTTGTTCACTGTTTCTACTTAGGATCAGTATTAAGTTCAAAGCAGGACCTAAGGGAAACAGTTGGTGAATGAACTAACTTGGTGCTTTCAAATTCACTTTAACCCAGTAATCCTTGCCCCTTACACTCTCGGTATCTTGTGAATCTAATTTTCCTTACACACACATTAGTATATGCTGTCTTCACATTTTCCACTCAATGATCAATGATTTTACTCCTTCTTGACAGTCCTGTTCACAGTCCTCTAAACCCCTGCTATACTCATTCTGTCAGATGATTTTATTTCAAAAACTATTCTAATTTTCCTGACATGTTCTTGAATTTTCCTGACATTTGTACACATCATCCACCCATATCTTTGCTCAGATGTAAAGGACACCCCTGTGTCTATCTTTGCATTTCATAAACATCTGCTATATCTTCTGAATCCTTGCCTTATCAATGACCCACTTTCAATCTTATATCCTCCTTGTCCACTTTCTCCTTATCTTTTGTCTGTTGTCAAATTCAAGTCTATATTGCATGAGGACTTAGTCCTTCCTCACTCCTTTTAATCAGCTACTTTACTTTCTCTTTTCCTTTCTTTCTCCCCAACTGTCTTAGTGTGTTCAGGCTACTATAACAAAACACCAAACAATTGGTGGTTTATAAAGGGCAGAAATTTATTTCTCAGAGTTCTAGAAGCTAGGAAATCAAAGATGAAGGCACTGGCAGATTTCATGTCTAGTGAAAGCCTGCTTCTTGCTTCCTACACAACTGACTTTTTTCTGTGTCCTCACAGGATAGAAGTGGCAAGGGGGCTTTCTCAGGCCTCTCTTATAAGGGCACAATTTCTATTTATGTAGGCTCTACCCCCATGACATAATCACTCAAATCTCCCACTTATTAATACCATCACTTTGGGGTACAGTATTTCAACATATGAATTTGGGGGGACACATATATACAGATAATAGTATCACCAAATGTTTAAAGCAATAATGTGGGTACCTCTTGCTTACTACACACTTACTTATTAATTTTTTTGCAAACTAGCATCTCCTTCAACCCCCATCTATGCCAATAAAGCTTCCATTTTCCAAACCCATTTCTCTCAGCCTTGAATAGTTTGTCTGACCACACATATACCAGGGGTTAAAGATTGGTACAACACTTTGATAAAAATCAAGTTTTCCTTTGTTATTTTCAATATATGTAGAAGTCAGGCCAGACATGTGGCATGTTTCATTAGGTGATGGATGATATATTGCACTAGGCACATAGTTTCCTCCATCAACTACTAATTTAACCAAAATTAGCTAAAAGGTGACAGTGCCTACAGTAGTCCAGGATGATAGTAATGAACACAGAGCTATCCAGTGGGGTAAATGGGCCTTTACTATTACCACAATAGGTAAAATAAGGTGAGATGCTCACTATAGTAGCATAGGCATTGGGTGTCATGGCCTAACACACCAGTGTTTAAGGATGAGTAGGAATTAGCCAGGTGAAATTTTAAGAGAAGTGGGTGAGAGTTTCAGACATTAGTGTGATCATATGCCCTTGACTATTCACAACTCTTCATAAACTCCCCATTACTTCTAAGAAAATTGTAAATTCCCAAAACTGGCATGGAGAGTACCCACAATGTGCTTTCCACCTGTCTTTCTGCACATCCAAATGTTCTCTACAAAATAAATCAGTTACAATTTTCTAGACCAAAAATATACTTTCTCATTGTGTTTTTGCTTCTCAGTCGTTTTGCCCATGTAAAGCACCCCATCAAATACTTACACATTTTGAAAAGATAGTTACCAGTTAGTACCTCTTTAATTACCCCTTCTGAGGTAATTATTTCAATACTATGATATTTTTTCTTTTCAATTTAATAGACAAATCACACATTACCTAGTTTTGTGAATGTCTGTTTCCATGAATTTTCCCCCAATTAGCTTATGAGCACTTCATGGTAAAGAACCCTACCTTAGCTATTTTCTGTGTCCCTCACAACCTAAAGAAACAATGCGTTTAAAACATTAGCTTTTCAATAAATTGTGGACCAACATATAGCTTAATCGATAAGTTTTCCTAAGAAATACAGTTCTGGTCATTTTATTTTAGTTAAGAAAGTAGTTCAAAATTTTTGCCCTAGACCTCCGTGATTTTATAAAATTCTTGGTTTGCTACTTCATTATTAATCTAACACAGCAGTACCCTGAAAACAAACTGGAAATGTTAGATTCACTACAAAAGCCAAGGACTTTCAATGAATCTCAGTATAATTACCTCATATAATTTTTGCAACAGGATACAAAATGTGCCATGGTGGAAAATATTGCTTATCACCCTGGAAAGACAAAGTTCCATATTACTCAAGATAAAAACTGCTTTTTCTTAAAGGGGCCCCAAATATTTAAAGGGGAGAAGCAAAGCACAAAATGTTTACTCAGTTTACATTTTACTAGGTACATTAAGGAATAGATCCTTATGGTCATAGCTAAGAAAAATTATGTTAAAAGTTTTGGAGAGGGAGGTAATATATTTTCAATCCTAGCCATTAATTTTAGACAATATCTAATCTATAAAATGTAGAGAAGAAGGCTGTATTTGTACTCAGTTTTGCTGTAGACCTCTGCCCCTTTAGTAAAACCTAGAACTTCCAATAATACAAATGGATTTTGATACTGTACTTTAGTTTTAGATTTTATAGGGGCATCAAATTACCTCTCTTTGATTTGGCTTTCCCCTAAATGCTGAGTCTATGCCTAAGTGTCCACCAGAGGCCAGGCTGTGAGTGGGTTTCTCTTAAAATGTGACATGTCTAAAAGATGATAGCTGACTTAATAAAAATTTCAAGTCAGAAATGTCATAATAAGCATGTGTTTCCATTCATAAAGTATGTCTTGAACAAACACAAACTATCTTTTGTCATCTGGTTCTGCCCCATTTCGAAATTATTCTCTGCTGTTAATTAGAAGTGACTACACTTTGATTAATCTCAAACATGTGTCACATATAAACGATGTGGAGAGCTGAATTCAATATTTTTCCACTTGGAGTATGCATAGTATTCATAGAAAGGAGACAAATATATTTTTAAAACCTATTGGCAATCTGATATTATCAAACTAACAGGACATTATCAATGTAACATATTCTAGTTTCCTTGAAATATTAAGTTCACAGAAGAACCTAATTATAAGCATATTTTAGATTGCAAATGTAAAACTGAAGAGGACTTCTCTCTCATGTTGTTATGCTTCAAAAACTCTCATTCTTGGAATCTGTTTTTTCACCTTGAGAATTCACCTGATCTTGGTCCCTGTTTGGTTTTTTATTTAACTCTTTTGACAACAGCTTCCCAATACCTGCAAACTCACAGTAGACAAATATACATGGATTTTGCTTAGAGAAAGTAAAGGTTCAATTAACAAGGGAAAAATGTCTCTTTGGCTTAATTTGAATTATCATTATTATTATAAGATATATACTAAAACACTCATTTTTCAAAGTGCTAATTAAATTTCCATAAATGCACTAAAGCTTTAACCAGATTATAAAAGAAAAATTGTATGATAAAGTAGTTGTGATTTAAGAAACAATGATTCCAGTTAGGTTTTCTGTTCAACTTTCTAACCAAAAATGGTTTTCTTTCTTATTACACAGGCTGCAGTAATAAGTGAAATATAATCCTAATTAATTTTTCCTACAGCTGTATATAAATCAATAGCTGCAACATCCCAAAGGAAACACACACTGCAGTCCTCCGGTTTTCTAATGAATGCAAATAGAATGACCTTTTTTTGACAACTATGAATATTGTTCCACAATTTTACCATTAAAATTGCTGCTATCAGCAATTCATACAGCAAACATGGAGACTACAATAGTTGTAAATAGCTATTCATTATGGTAAGAAAGGAATGGAAAAAACTAAGCCTAAGTTATTCAACTTTTAAGCCTCAGCTTGATTTTTATATTTCATTTTTTGTTTGTTTGTTTTCCACATATGATCATAGCATTTATTTATACTTCTGACTCATTGTATAATTTTTTTAGTTTTTAAAATTTTTTTAAATTAAATTTTTATTTTATATTGGAATATAGTTGATTTACAATGTTGTATTAGTTTCAGGTGTACAACAAAGTGATTCAGTGACACATATATATATATGTCCTTTCTTTTTCAGATTCTTTTCCCATATAGGTTATTACAGAATATTGAGTAGAGTTCCCTGTGTTATACAGTAGGTCATTGTTGATTATCTATTTTATATACAGTAATGTGTATATGTTAATCGTTTTGATATGGAAATTCTGTCTTACATGTAACCAGTCATCGCTTAAATTCTTTCTTCTCGATTCCAGAAGAAAATAAATTAATTCAATGTTTCATATCATTTAACTGAGAGGTTCAATATTGAAATATTTTTGCAAATGAAGTAAAATCTCTCAATAAATAATATTATAAAGCTCTAATTACTATATTCAGATTATTAGGAGACTGATTATATTCCACCAGAAATACCTCTGTGGAAAATCCTATTGGTGTCCTTACCCTATCAAGACACAATACTATTCATGTAATGAGCATGAGATGAATTTAGAAGCTATGAAAACAGATAATGACGTAAGGATGACACCTATGGGAACCTGAGAAAAGGTAAGGAGTAATTCAATTGCACTTTTGTCCATTTTGACTGAAGAACCACTTTATTTCAAAATGCAATAAAATTGCATGTACTTATGCTAATGCATATTCAGTTTCTCATGTAACTTCATTATAGCCATGAAGATGTCTCATTAAGTAGAAGTTAAACTCAAATTTTATAAGAAAAATAGTTAAGTGTGTTAAACCTAATTCTGCTGATCATAGATCTATATACTGGAAACTCCTGTGGTTCACGAGAGTCAAGAATACAATTTGCCAATAGAATTCAAATACTCATGAAAAATGACTCCGCAATTTGCAACAAGTTTCAAAAAGGAACTCACAACCAGAGTACTCCATTTCTACAAATTTCCAAAAATAGTTCTTCCATCCCCTATTCTATGATTAATTTATATACCTCTGTACAGGACTGGAGAACACTATCACATAATTATTTGATATCCCAAATATGTATTAGTTTAGGTAGACTATATTTATAGAGAAATATTAACTGTCTTTGGTAAGTAGTTGTACTACTATTTTCCTATAAAGCCAACTTACTATACTTTTAAGTCAAGAGCTGTTTTAAACCCCATTCAATTTCTTGAAACTGTTAAGAGAGCTTTTCTGTGAGTGTGGTTTGGCAATATCGGGCATAGATGGCATTTTTTAACTGTATTAAACTATCTCCACTTGATGACATCTGAAGATGTCTATACTCTCACACCTGTAATGCTTTCATGGTCAAAATGAATCCCCGCTACATCTCACTCAATATTGATCTTTAAGGCATTTCTCCCAATCCTCTTCCCAGTGTGGTCACTGAACAGTATCAGAGTTCAATAGGAAGATCAGCTGCTCATCCACTTTTTGCTAAAGCAATTTGTATTATGGATTTATTTTAGCAGTCTACAGTGGCAGTTGTTGTTTTTACTATTTAAATGCTTTGATTATCTGACCTTGCTTACTTTATCTTTCTAAGTGCTATGCATGGGCTTTAAAATTGATCAATAAGTGGGGATTCCTCTACAGGATTATGCTGAAATCAATCTCAATTCAGACTTTTTGTATTTTATGTTTATTACTAGATCCGTCTTAATTGCACTCATTTTGGTAAATAATTTTAAAGCCTGTACTTGATTACAGAGGTGAAGCGTCTTCCAAGGCCCACACACATTATAAAAATAACCTGTATTCTTTATACATTATTTTATTCATTCTTTTAATGTGAAGCAGGAAAGCATTAATTCCTAGATATTTTATTCAAATACCTTTGCATTATAAATAAAAGTTCTATTCCATTAGAAGAAAAAAATATAGTTACATATATATGTGAATAACTGAAAAATCTTGAAATACATTAATGTGCTATATTAATTGTGATAACTGTGGAACTTCAACACGTACTGTCTGTATACATATTTTGCACATAAAAGTGTTTATAAGTGTTTCTCCCTGGAAGAAAAATCAAAGGAAATTCTCAATATTTGTATCTTTGAAAGTCAATGGGAAACAAGCTATAAGCTTGTTGAATATCAAAAAACTTAATATTCAATGTAACGAGAAAAATTTTTCAGTTTCACATTCTCACTACTAAGATGGGATGCTTTACTCATTTTTTTTGGATTAAAAGAGAAGCAAATCAAAATCTTAAAATGCTTTGAATACTTCTTAACTCAAATCTATGAATTTTCTAACCAAAATTCCATATTAATTATTAATGATTTTGAGTATAGATAAAATTCCTAAAATTAACTATGTAAGACATAAACATTAAGGAATATGAATTATATTGCATAACTATTAAAACTTGTGCTAAATTTTTGGTCTAATTTAATTATATTTCATGCCTCTGGGTGTAGTCACATGAAGCTCCTGAATTTTATCTTTGGATCAATTTATTCTAACATTAGGTTTTTCAAAGTCATAAATAAAAGAAATGCAGATGGGAGTTAAAAAAAAAAGGAACTGATGTCATCTTTTTTTAATCCCATTTCCAAAGCCAATCTAAAGTCTAAATATCTCTGTCATCAACTCTTACATAAAATTACAGTGAAATACTTTCTACATATGTAAATGAGAGTATAAAATCTTCAGTTTGTTCCAGTGACCAAAAATGCAAGTAGTAAAGAACTCGAGGTAAATAAACATATGATTCCATACAGAAAATGTGCAATATTTTCACCTGTGCAAATACATGTTTTCTTTAAATTATTTTAAAAACTTTCATAGGACTAGAGAAATATCAAATATATCCAATAGGTATATATTCACATTTTTAGACTTTGAAATTATTGGCCAAAATGATTTAGTATTTAACAGCTTTCAGCTTCAACAGCTTTTTTAGGGTAGGAAAATTAAGATTTCTAAGCACAAAGAGAATGAGGAAGATAAGACGTTTAATTACCAAATAGTTGCCATAATGATATTTCCAAAAACTGTTACAACCAATTTTGTTCCTTTCTACTGTTTGTGGTAGAATAGAACTTGAGGGAAATCATTTTCCAGAAAGTTTTGCATCTCTGTAGATCACAACCTTGGCAAGACATATCCATACTTTCATACTTTTTTCCTCAAGTGGGTAAATGTTAAGAGAGAAGAATCCAAGTTTCCTGATGCAGGAACACAGAGCTGGGAAGTGAAAATTATGTTACAGTGGAGTTTTGAAAATATGACTGTAAAAGTTAATCAATAAAATGTCTATTCCTGTCTATTCACCGGAGGCCCCAGCTGCATAGCTTCACTCAATCGATACTACAAATTATTACGATTTCCAGGTTCCCACTGGACATTCAGAACAAATCTTTCAAGTGTAACAGGCTTATACTGAATATAAGGTGTGTGTTCTCTACATTTAGTTCAAGAAGAGGAGGGGAAAAATAAAATCTAAACCCTAGGTGTTTTTTAAAACTTCAGCTTTATGGAACCAGTAACTTACAGGTCACCTTTTAATGTTAAAAAATCTTCCTTTTGACTGTCAAATTTTTTGTATGCTTCTTTTTTTAACTGTTTCATATTTAGTTAAGAAATGACTTAACCTAGTAATAGATTTTGGTGATATAGGCAACTGGTTAATTCTGAATGACTATCCCAAAATAAATGAATGAAAGAAATAATTTTGAGTTAAATACTTATCAAAAAGTCACTTGGATACATTATCACTATTAGAGAGAGAAATGTGTGGGACCCAGATTGACAAATATTTCAAATTGTAGCAGATCCCTTAGAATATACATTCAAGTAATTATTTTCATGACTTATTCCAATGCATTTTAAAAATCATGTTTGAGGTGTTCCATTTTTTCTATTTTTGTAAAATAAAAAATAATCATAATTTCAGAAATGAGTTTCTCTTCATCTTAATAAAAGTTTCAGATTTTTTTTCTAGTGAGATTCTCTGTTCTCTGCAGGAATATTCTACTGTGATTGCAAATTCTAGAAACTACTCAAGACCTTAAATTTATGCTCCATACATTTTGTTCCTGAATCTTCTAGTCAAAATCCAAAGACTTTTCCAAATAAAGGATAATTGGTTAAGGGAACTAACTATAATGCTTGCATGCCTTATGACGCCTAACATGGCCTTTCTTTCTTCTGACTGGTGAGCACTGTGATGTCTGGCACTGCCCCAAACCAGATCAATTGGTAAATTTGATCAATTCATGCCACCTGTCGATTGAGTGGGAAGAAAATCAAAATAAATAAACAGAATTGTTTGTTTGCTAGGCCAAAAAGGCTTTGATTTTTATTTGACGTTTAAAGAATAGTATATTTTTTCACATATCATAGAAAATATGTAGACACATATATCCAGCATGTAGGCACATGCTGTGACAATGTATGTCGAGGCTATATTTGAACAGAAAGATAAACCTGTTTCTCCTAAGAAGCCATTACTGTTTTGATTATCATATTTATCAGTATCTTTAAAATTTAACTACATTTTCTTATGTCTTAATAATATTTCTAATTTATGACTTTTAAAATATTTAATTGCTAAAAATCATTTCAAATAGACTTCAAAAAAATACTGTTACAATTTTAAATACTCTCTGAGATGATATTTGTATACCTTGACAGCAGTTTCACATTAAGAGAGAATATCATACTTAATTTCACGATCAGGCTGTGTTGGAATATAAAATAGATAAATATAGATCAAGCATATAGAACTTAAGTTTGATTTTTATTGTAATTTAACTGGATGAATCAGTGTCTGGTGTATTTACTTATAAAATTCAAGATTGAAAGCAGATCTTTGCATGCAAGTTTCCAGATCAAAAATGACATTTTTTGTGGGTCAGAATAAAGTGCCTTTATAGTAATGTTTAATTGTAGAAAAAATGTTGGCATTATTTTAATAACAATAAGAACATCAAAAACTGTCATTAGTTTTATATGTGTTCACAACCATTTTTATATACTTCATATTCTCTAAATATATCTTAAGCATGTTATTACCCTAATATAATTTTGCTTTTTAAAAGACCATAATATTTATAACAATAGTACATTACTGTAGCCATTCCCAAAGAAACTTTGCCCAATATGCTTTTAATCCTTGGTACCAATTTCTCCCCTTTAATATTGGTTAAATGTGGCTTTTTTGTTGTTTGTGTTCTGGCATCTGACTAAAGTTACATTAATGGCAAACAGCATTTATCATAGTGTTTAATTTTACTTAGAAACACATAAAATGTCATCCTAGATTTTATAATTATTTTTAATGTTTTGTCATATTAAATCATTGGATTAAAACAGAAATATATTGCTCATGAATACATTTCAAAAATTTTACTTTTATATTTTAATATGCTTTATAAACTATAAATCAAAAAAGAATTTTAATGTTTATCATATGTAATATTTTGAAATCCTCTTGATAGATATATCAAGATAAGCAGTAAGTAGTATAAGTTTAGAATTTGACTTCCAAAGATCGGTTAATATCAAATGCACATTTTAGTTTTGGCCTCAGGACTGACTGTGTTCAAAGGTATGAGTGACGAGGGAAATAAAACATTAGATGTGTATGCTTTATCTAACTGCAATTACTCAATTTAACCAAAGTTCACTGCGTAAAGTGTAATTCTTGACAAATAGAGACAGAGAGAGGGACAGAGAGAGATTCATCTGGGCTATGCTACTTTCACAATTATTTTTAAAAACAGACTAAGAAAATGAAGCAAAAGGCAGAAAAGATAGAATACTTAATTATCAGAACACTCAAAAAAAGAAACTAACGTTTATTTGAATAGTAGATGACAAAATCTGAGAACATTGCAGAGATATAATAATTACATAAAGCTTTAGATGATAAAAACAGAAATTAAATACTAGGTGTTTCACTAAGAACAATTTTCATGAATGTTTCAAAACAACATAGATCTTTATTACTTTTCGTCATAGTTCCTTACGTGCCTCAATGGTCTGACCAAAAATTTTCTACTCTAAACGTCTCTCAATTTAATACTGTCTTGCTTAGAGCTGCTACTTTAACAAAAAGAAAGGTAACAAGAGCCATATGTAACCTTTGGACTCCAAAAAGAGGAAGATGAGAATGCCATTGGCAGATAGGTGCTACAGAAACACAGTGTATTCTTTGCCTTGAATCCTACCTTGAACATTTCTTGATAGTTAACAAGAAAGCTGACTGCCACGTCATTACTCAGAATCTGGAATAGGACAGTTACCGTTTTCAATATGTGCCGTTTCAGTTAAGAGATGTTGGAAATTTAAAGTTTATCTATTTTGGAACGAACAATTTATTGAACAAGCTAGTATATTTACACGTAACCTTTTGCAAGACAGAGAGAATTAAATATTTAGCAGCTAAAGTCAAAAGGACTGACTTGATTTCAGTTTGTAAAGTAAAACGTTTTGAAATACTAAAAAACAACTCACTTGTCATCATTTTTTTCTTCTTCAGAAGCAATAATCCCTTCTGTCACTGTCTTCAGCTCTGCCTGGGGTTTTCTACTGTTCTGTTCTTGGCGAACTGTTTCTGCTATTTGCTCAGTTAGCTGCTCTTGAGTAGCTTTCAAGCTGGATTCCATTAGAAGAAGTTTTTCATCTTGACTGGCAAGTTCTTGGGCTGAAAGATAAAACAAGAACATTGCCTTTTAAAAAACCAAGCTAATGTGTTTTTTTTTTTTTTCTTTTGTTTTTGGTTTAAATTTTAAGCAATGCAACTTTGAGGAAGATTTAAACAGATCCTTCTTGTCCAAATACAAGCTCATGCATTCAAAGGTTCAGATTCCTTTATTTAAAACACAAGTAAACAAACGTATGTATGAAGAGATACAAGATGCGTGTCAGTAATCTCGAATTTATAAAACATTTGAATTCAAAAATTAGATATCTTAATCAGACAACAATTCCCTGAGCTTATTTGTGAGACTTCTGCTGCTACGTAAGTGTATTATAAAAGAAGAACATTAATGTATACTATTCTTGTTCTTTCTTTAGCATAGGCCTCAGGTATATGTATACATGTTCATATAGACAAAGACTGATACTTTATAAATTATGCCAAAATGATGGCTCTCCACTGATTTATTTTCATGTATAATACTTATGAAATTTAAACACTTTTTCAAGGTCATCCAATAGATGGCAGTCTTTCATTAGACCAAAGCAGACTTGGGCAGTGTGCTTCAAGCTCTCAAAAAATAAGTGATTTAAGACAAAGACATTTTTCCTTTGTTCTTTGTTGACCGTATGCCTAGAGATATATATCTGTATATTTTATTTGAGTATTTCCCGTTTATAAAGTATTTATCTGTTTTTTTTCTTTTCAAATTTCCTCAAAAATGTATCATCAATTTTAAATGTTTGCAGGTTTTTTTAATTTTATTTTTAATCACATGCTTGGGTATATATTTATATACGTTGCTAAATAGTATCTTTTTAAAGGTATTCTTAAATATAACTGGATATATAATTCATTGCATTAAAGATCATGATATTTTATGAAAATTAGTAATTTCAATCTTGCAGTTCAAATGAAGAAAAAAGAAAAAGAAATACTTTTAGTATCTCCAAATCAATAGAAATGGAGAAGGTCATATTTTTTCAAGAAAAGCTTCTTTCCTTTTAATGATTCTCATTTTATGTCCAAAAAATAGTGTTTATATTAAGCTTCAATAAAGTTGGAAACCAAGGTATTACAGTCTTACATCAGAGGTTTCTTTTACAACCAACCTCATAAAGAAGAAACTCTATATAAATATTCTGCATTTATCACTCATCTTTGAAGCTGAATGATGTCTTCCTTATAAATTAGATCTAAGAATATCTGACTCTCAGTTTCTTATTTATAGATTTTGAGCAACTGAGTGCTTATATTTTAAAAAATATGTGCATACTTGTTTGCTTTGTTTACTTGCATGCAAGTATTCAAAATGACCAGTTTTACCCCAGAAGAAATTACAGCATCTACTATTTTTATAGCTTAAACCTGCTATATATTAACAGTTTAAATTTGTGCCTCAGGAAACCACAGAGCTAATGCAAACAGCTAAATATTTAACAAGGAAGAATGCATCATCTAGAGCTCATCTTTATTAAATTTCAAATATATTGAAATCTCTTTGAACAAATGAGTTAAATACTTAATAATTTCAACACATGTTCAAATATGGGGGAAAAATCCAAATAAAGATTACAGCAAGTTCAATTTCAAAATTTTTTTTAAAACCCTTCAAGGTTAAAAATATATGAAAGGCACTTTAGCTTTCCCTGCTCTTGACCAATAAGAAAATGTAATCAAGAAAAACAATCAATATTTTTATAGTGATATGTTTTTAGCATTGTTAATGTAGTTGCATAAGTAAAGTGCAATGTTTCATTTTATATGCCTTTTCACCTTCCACAGTATACATATTCCTTATGGAAAAAAAAAACAAAAAACCCTGCATCAAAACTTTTTAAATAAGGAGAATTTTCAGACAGTGAAATTGAGAGGTTAACGGTCATTAAGTTAAAAAGACTTTGAGCAATCAGGCTATATACAAACGATTATGGATATAGGAATGTTTCAGGAAGTTTCTTGTTTGAAGAACCTATCTGTACCAATAGACTGACTTCAAGACTACTTGAGTAAACTTGTGGCACATATACAAAAAAGACCTTTTGTCTACTATGTATGATGTGAATTTTCTACGAATTTTGCCGTTTCAAAATGACTAAGAGATTTATGCCCTACAGTTCTCCTAAGAGTCTACTCTAATTCATTATATGCTGGTTAAAAAGGGGTAAATTATTTTAAGTTTACCTATGCCTTGTACTTGAGCCGGAGTTGATCCCAAGCCAGAGGCGCTGGCAGCTGCATGCTTTATTTACAATCCCTTTGTCAGACTTACAACTGCCCCAGGCTATAACATAGTGTACCTAATGTTCAAACTGGCAGGTAATCTTATGTCAAACATACTTCTTTGATTTAAAGTGATCAATAGATTCTTGTAAAGAGGTAATTTCTCTGATGTTTCCACCTTGCCTTTTTTACAGGTGATTCACACAAAAGCCTGCTTATATGATGTACGAACAATAAACAGAAAGCTATAATCATGTTTTTTCAGATGTTTCCGGTGCACAACGATTTTGGATCGATACACTGTGTAATACAATTATCTGCAATGATCTGGTTGTATTGAAAAAGAATTTGCAGGAGACCTCTAGGGGGTTTTATCCAGAAACACGTATCTGGCAACGTTGTGAATAGTGGAAGGAAAAATTAAGGGGTTGACGATGGCTGTCTATTACGTACCCAGTGACTTCATTCAGATATTATTTCATAAAAGTATCACACCACAAACTTTAGTCAAACAATAGCTCACCTGTAATAAAGATAATAATGCTCATAGCTTCATACTATTTACGTGAAAAAAAAAACTTAGCAAACATATAGACTTTTAACTATAGAGATTCAATGTTGTGTGAATATTATGCACCACAGATTATAAGCACAATTGATTACTTATTTATGCTATGAAATAATAAATTATTTCTATCTTATCTAAGTTATGTTCATACTGGCGTCTGTGAAATACATTGATATCTCTCCAACTACATTTTTTTTTTTTACTAGAATGTTAAGATTCTAGGCAGAATATCAATTTGAACTGTTAAAGAGCACTATAAAATATGCCCTTTATTTCAAGCTTCTTTTTTCCCAAATGAAGATTTGCAATATCAGGGAAAGAGGTAAGATAGAAGAAAGTCTGTATCCAAAAGACATTACACAGTTTCTGCAAAGATCTCTGTGTGTGTAAACAACTCAGTTTTGTTTTTATGGTTCTCTGGAAGATGCTGACTCTTAGCAGCATCTTCCTCGAAGCCTGAAAACATCCACATTTTCTATTTTGAGCCTCTAATCATATACCTGGAACATGAAATTCTCTTTTGTCAGGTTGAACAGATTTCTATACTGGTGAAGCTCACAATTTGGGGTACACTGGTTTCTCTCACAAAGCCCTGCTCTATGCAGATTCGGCAGGTCCCCACGTGGCTGCTGGAGACCTGCTCTGACGACTAGAAAGATTGCTCTTCCCAACGCTTCCCTCCCTGTAGATCCCGGGATTTTCTTTCAGTCTCCTGACCGCACTGTCTAGGCGCCTCCCCCTTACCCACTTTGACTTTGATGGCTTCCTGTGCCTGCAGGAGACCAGCTTCTGACTTTCTTAGAAAGTCCTATTTTTTTGCGTATTGCCTGTGAAGACAAAAAGCATTCCAATAGCGCCTTTTATGATGGACTTTTTATATTGCATCCTGCTATTTTGAGCTATAGGATACTGAAGATTATACAACCCCTCATTAGCAACTGGGTCAAGTATCCACATCTTTTCTAGGATCAAAACCTTAAAGGGACTTTCATTAAAAAAAAAAAAAGTCAGTTGGAAGATTCACCCACCATTAGCCTAAATGAAGTGTTAATCAATACATAAAGGTTCCAACGCTAAAGAATACTATATCCCATGATTCTTAGGGAATTAAAAAGGAGACTTGTTAGATCAAAATGAATACTTTCTCTTTAAACTGTAAAGAAGAATTTAATGAATACAAAAAGTGTATTTAATCTATTAGAGTTAACACCTATATGGCTCTTTCATTTAACTCTAAAGCAAACTACACTAATGTGACACACAGGGAAATCCCTTCACCATAAAGATAATTATGATACCCTCCTAATGACTTCTCCACATCACTTGAACTAATTAGCTTTAGAAGAACACAATGTTTGGCACTTGCTTTTTCAATTTTATTATCTTTCTAACACACCAGGTTTCAGCTTTAAATTTGAGTGAGGAAAGACATAAAAAATAATCGAAGGCGAAAATGATAAACCAATGTGCTTCCTTAAAAGAAAATTCACCAAATTTTACCCGTGCTATTTTCATATCCATCGATATGGTATTCCTGGCTGTTTTTTTTTTTTTTTTTTTTTTTTTATTGGCTCCCTGCCACACCTTGACACTCTATCATGCTCCATCATGCTTCTTTAATCTGAATATTTGTGTTCTTTCATGTCTTAATTACAGCAAATTGCGGCAGAGTTGGCACCATTTCTTGAAATTAATCCCAGAGTACTTTGTTTCTGTCAAGCAGTCAAAGCCTTGGAGAATAATAGTAAATGTTATTGCAGATCTAAATTTAAATGACTGTCTATGTATTTAACTTAAGCCTTTAATTATTCGTGCCAAACTGTTTTTGGTTCAAATGTTAAACATTATTCATTGAGAATATAGAATTACATTAGACAGCTAAAACCTGCAGACATGTTTGGCTATAATTTTAGCACAACAATTATCTATATTAACATATTTTCTCAGGTGTACAAAACTTAGTAAATGGCATGTGATATCTTCTTATGAATATGTATTTCAATGTTCCATTACTTCTGTCATTATTAATAAAAGGTATGGATTTAGGTCCATTTGATTCTAAATGGCTTTTCCCTAACCAGTTTTTAAATTGTACACCCAACACAAGAATGATCTGGTATTACTATTGCTAATAGTCTTTAAACAATTCAACATAATGAAGCACTTCAAAAGTTCTTACAAACGTAAGAGTTATATTGTTTTGTTTGTTTTCTATGGAAAATTTAAAAGTCCTAGAACTCTCAATGACCAATTTTTCCATGCCCTTATTCTGAGAAGGCTGTACAAATATCCAGAGTCAAAAAAACCAAACCAAACCAAAAAACCTACGTTATAAAAGTTATAAAATAGTATTAGCTTTAAAAGTACTAGGAAATATAATTCATTATTCATGTTTTATGTATATGTTTAAAGATTTAGAAATTGGAAAATTCTGGGCTGTGGAGACTACATATTTGTTGATTAGATTTCAGATAATTGATTTTCACCCTAAATTTTTAAAAAGGAAACCTATTCGTAAGAATAATAAAAATTGCATACTTTGTAAAGTGAATATATCTTTTAGTGAACATAGTAGGAGACTGTGTATTACAGTGGTGCACTTAATGAACTCCCATCAAGCAATGCGCTCCAGGTAGATCAGGACTTTGTCTTATTATCTATCTGTGTGTTGCCAGCTTCTAGCCCAGAGTCCTATATTTAGCTCTCTATACAATAAGCGCTTAGTCAATTGAATTGGATAGATGGTGTTAATTTCACCTGTCAGACATGTGTCATTTTCCCCACTAGGAAAAATGTGTCATTTGCTTTGCCTCTGAAATACAAAGTGAATAGGGAAGGATTTACACTTACAGTTTTGGCAGATTTATCTTCAAGCCATCTACAGGCGTAAGTTAATAAATACTGCTTTTTTATTTAGTTTTAATATCTATCTAAATGAAGCTAGATGGCATTTCTATTACCAACACTTGAGGTATATATTGAATTTAGAGACAAACGAGAGAAAGATGTATTCACAAAATTTATGGTAAAATAGATATTTCTCAATAATTCAGAAAAAATGTACAAAGCGGTGTTTCCAGTTCCCTCTCCTTATCAATAGCAATATGATTTTTAAACAGATATCTGTTTCCCCCATGTCTCAGAATCTCAAGGGTGTAGCTGATCTTTCTAACTACAAAGTTTCCTGGCAGCTGTAAAGTTGCTTTCAAGCTGTGTTATCTGCTGTTCTAGCTGAGCAAGTTCCACTTTGTGTTTCTATTGGGTAGCTATTACATCCAAATGCAGTGACTGCAAAGTCTTTTCTAGCTTTTCAATGACAAGCAGCTTTCTCCCCCCCCCCCATATTGGGCAAGTATATTAGCTGTTTCAGCTTTTTCTTCCTCTGTGATCTACTCACATTCTTAAACTTTCATAGATGTTTGCATTGCATTTAAAAATCATGGTTAAAATGAGAAATTAATGTGCATGATACCAGATATATTCTGTTCATTATATTCTCTAAACATTATTATAGACCTACTTAGAAAAAAATAAACAAACATGTCTTTCTGTTAGTACAGCTAATGTAAATGTAGAAACTGGGGCATATAAAAGTGAAACCAATTATCTCAGCCTTGGGGTAGTTTCACCTATACTGTTTTGACATCTTAGGGAGTCAAAGAGCTATCATATTTTTACAAGAAGTGTAAAAGCAGGACTTCTATACATTTGTTTTATATAATTGAGGTGGTTCTCTCCTAAGAATTATTCCAATATGCTTAGTCAATATGATGTCTTATTTTTACAATTAATTACCAGATACTTACCTAAGTTAAAACTTTTATTGCATTTTATAAAAGCATTTTATATGAGTTTTCTTATTTTCTCCTTATTGTACGTTTGTAAAGTATTATCACTCCAATTTAGAAAGAAACTAACTTTCAAATTCTTTCATCTTTCTACTATACTATGCTATTATTTTTCCCGAGAGATGGGGTTTCATGATACCAATTAATGGGTTAATAAACTGATTTTTAAATAAAAAATGTGTTTCTATTGCAATAATCATAATATAACATTGAGAACGATAACATTGTACTCAACGTAAACCACAAATCAATGCAAAACACGTATCTAAATGAAGTCATCTCTAAAATTTTGACATAATTTGAACTCTTTACTATCCACTTATTTTGTGTGATAATTACACTCCCCACTTAGCAATAGAAAATAAATCTCTCTCTTCCTTGTTTTTTAATGGGGCTGGATTTTTTCCCACTTGCGTCGAGAGACGGCAGTTTTGCATAGTGGAGGATTTCCTTGAAACCAGAAATGCAATTATTTTCAAAAGCCAGATAACACTGTTAGCTATTAATATTTAGTTTGACCCTATTGTGATTGGGATGTTGGTCAGAAGATAAGTAAAGATGGAAACGTGCCTAATAACAGAGAATAATTCGAAGAGTCCTGAAGAATTGGGGATACTACCCTGAATTCAGTCAGCCCTGTGTTTCATAAAGTAGAATCAGGGAAACTAGTCTATAGGCAGTTAGCCAAAAGATTGTAAGGTGGAATACTAGAAGACGCCAAAGATTATAAGTTAGAATCAAGAGATATTAGACTGTAGGCAGTGAGTGCTCAGTGTTGTAAGTATAGAGCAAAGTTAGTGTTTCCTCTAAATCTCATTTTACAAAGGGCCCTAACTGGAACCTACTGCTGTTTAATGTGTAATAAAATCAGAAAAATTAGAATTTTGGCCAGTCTCATTATTAGGAGCTTAACTGATCATTTTAGATTGAGATTCAAAAATGAAATTCTGTAATTGCTACTCTATACAGTGTACTGGAATTAGGCCATTATTTTATTGAGGGAAGAGATTATGTTATTAGTTTTTCATTCAGCAGCTCTTGCTCTGCACTGGCACAAAGGAGTTGCTCACGAAGACCTGCTGGATTGAACTGAAGTCTTCAGCAGCAAGAGTAAATATGATAGTGTGACATGTGAAATACACACCCACTTCTTACATTGGGAGGACAATATCCCCAAAGAGACCGTATTATAAAAACTGATAAATTCACTAATTTGGAATATTTTGTAATAAAAATGTGGCAATAAATGACTAATAGTTTCCAAAATTTGGAAAATGAGTAGGTTAGGAGAGTAACGGCAGTTACGCTTGTAATCTATAATATTCTCTTGTAAGCATACAGTGAATTTTTTGAAAATAAATGTCTAATTCTGAGGAAGAATCAAGACAGTTGATCATATTTATCACAAAGAACATACAAGTCTTTTAAAAGCAAAATTAAAAATCTTATAGCCAGACTTGTTTAAAGATTCAAAAGTGGTATTCTTTGTGTGTTTTCAAAAAAAAAAAAACCCAATATTTGTTATTTATATGCAGGTATGTAACTGTCAGCTAGAGCAGGACTAATTCTCACTGGAATTTCTGTGTCAGTTTTTTTTTATTATAATATAAAGTAGTCAAAATATTACATATGCCAACAGTTAATGTATCATCATGTTGAACTGGAATCCTGAACAGGGTTTCCAAGCAGATTTCAATTTCCATCAAAACTTCACTACTTATTAGCATGTAAACTTAATTAAACCATTAAGCCTCCTTGAGTCCCAATTTGGTCACCTTAAAATGAGGATGTAATACCTATCTCTTAAAGATGCTGTTAAGAAAAAAATATAATAATAATACATCTGTACATTTCTGACATCATAGGCACTTAGTAAAAAATCTATTAATATTATTATACTGAGTGATTATTTTTTACATTAAAAGTGTATTTAAATTTAAGAAAGTTTAAAAATTATTATAGAGGGACTTCCTTGGTGGTCCAGTGGTTAAGAACCCGCCTTCTAATGCAGGGGACACGGGTTCGATCCCTGGTTGGAGAATTAAGATCCCACATACTGCAGGGCAACTAAGCCTGCGTGGTGCAACTACAGAGCCTACGAGCTCCGCAGCCCACACGCCACAACTACAGAGCCCACGAGCCACAACTAATGAGCCCGCGCACACCACAACTAGAGAGAAACCCTCACACTGCAACGAAGAGCCCACATGTCACAACAAAAGATCCTGTGTGCCGCAACTAAGACCCAAAGCAGCCAAAAATAAATAAATAAATAAATAAATATTTTTTAAAAGTAGTATAGAGCCACCATGTATAAAAATTACTCTACTTTTTAATCTCATTGTTCCTGAAAAGTGACTTTCTCCTTATGTTCTTGTACCAATATGTTTTGAAAGATTTCCCAGCAATCATGTGTTTGTCTCCTTAATATATTTTTTATAATATAAAATAAGTCTATTGGGCTTCCCTGGTGGCGCAGTGGTTGAGAATCCGCCTGCCGATGCAGGGGATACGGGTTCGTGCCCCGGTACGGGAAGATCCCACATGCCGCGGAGCGGCTGGGCCCGTGAGCCATGGCCGCTGAGCCTGCGCGTCCGGAGCCTGTGCCCCGCAACGGGAGAGGCCACAACAGTGAGAGGCCCGCGTACCACAGAAAAAAAAAAAAAAAAAAAAAAAAAAGTCTATTAAGGGAAGTCTGTGGAATTTTTTAAAACAATCTGCTTTATTACATTAGTAGGAACTAAATCATAATTCAATAAAACATTACCTTTGACAGACTAATGTGCCATCATTATTTTTTACTTATTTTCAAATGGAAGACTCTGGTGTTCTCTTTCTGAGAGTTGGAGGTTTAACCCCACACGGTCTAATGTTAACCCGACATGATCTAATCTAGAGGTCAGAAGTTAAGATTTAGGCTAATAAAACCATCAGGTCAGAATTTGGTTATGAAGTCAGACATAACAACACAGAGGCCACTATAGTGGCTAGAAGAGAGAGAAAGAGATTCTATGTGTGTTTGTGAGTACAGCAGTGATGGGGTCCTGGAAGGAAGAGAATCTGGTTCAGTGAGAATGGGATTATGATACCAAAAGTGCAGAATATCCATGAAGGAAGGAGGTGCCAGCAACTAGCTGCTCCTTCTTAACTGTGGCCAGAAGATAAACTTTGAGTGATCTGCCTGCTTTACTTTCTCTATGAGGAGCTGTGGGATAAATAAACATTATCCATAAACAAGCAAAATAAACATTTTATTGTCTCACAGATTGGTTCATGGACTTTATTGATTGTTTCTATTAAGTCAAGTTTGCCCCTCTGGCATGTAGAACTATGTGATGTACTCAGAGGTCTTCACAAGGCCCAGTTTACATAGGTATTCATGAGTGTCTTACTGATAAGGGAGAAGTAGGGTCAGGGGATGTACATAAAAATAAATTTTAGGCATATCAAATAAATTCACATACTACTAGAGGAATTTCCATTGCAACACTTAAGACTAGCATACATAACAGTTTGAGGTAGGAAAGCAAATAAATGCCTGCTCTTTCTCTCAGGATAGGGGGTATCTGTGGGCACAGAGCTCATAAAAACCCTAGAATATAACCAGTAAGTGATGTTACTCAGGCTTGCTTCCCAGGACATCTTAGGTGGACTCTGAAAAAGTTTTGTGTAAACTGTAAGTACTACCTTAAATTAATGCATTTTCTTGAAGTTATGTGTCAGGCACTCTTCTAAGTGTAATTTTATTAATTTCATTTAACTTAAGAAAATTAAAATCCTGCTGGAAGATATTCTGTAGATAAGGTGCTGAAAAAGTAATGATCAATTGAAATTGTCTCCAGAAAATGGGCAATAAATTGATAAAGAAAGTAGAAGTCACTAGGAATACTTTTTTTGCCAGTAGCTGACCCTGTCACAAACTGAGGAAACTGACGATAACTGCTAACTGGGAATCATTAAGAACAAAGAATCACCCTGTCATCCAATTGTGTTATTTGAAAGAAAGAAGGGCCTTTGCGAACTCCAACAGGAACCAATGTGGGTTTTTTTAAATTTTTATTACTTTGCAGTACTCGGGCCTCTCACCGTTGTGGCCCCACCCGTTGAGGAGCACAGGCTCCGGACGCACAGGCTCAGCGGCCATGGCTCACAGGCCCAGCCGCTCCGCGGCATGTGGGATCCTCCCGGACCGGGGCACGAACCCGTATCTCCTGCATCGGCAGGCGGACTCTCAACCACTGCGCCACCAGGGAAGCCCGGAACCAATGTTTTGATCATAGTGCTCTTGCATTTAAAACACTGCTGCAACTTCATGTTGGTCCTATATAAAGTTCAAAATGGTCTACATGGCTTTCAGGCCCCATCTATCTCAAAAGTGTCATTTCCCCATTACACAGTAAAATTTCAGTTGTGCTGGTTTTCTTTTAGTTCTTAGAATGTCCCAAACTCCTTCCTTTCCACATCAGGCCCCTGTCCATGTTGTCCCTTTATGCTGAATGTTCTTTCTGCACACTTCCTTGGCCCCCACCCCCTTTAACCCTGTTATCACCCTCATTTTTGAGTATCATCTTAAATCGCACCTTCTCAGAAAGCCCTCCCTACCCAATCCACTAGAGGAGGTAAGGCTCCTTTGACATACACCCTCCTCGATCTTACACATTTTCACAGGATTTTAAATAATTGTAAGTTTAAAAAATTGTCTCATTATGTGCGCAATGTCATTTTCTCCCATGAAATTTTATGTTGTCTGCATGCATGGGCAATTCTAACATGGACTGTGTTCTCTGTACCTAGCTAGTGCTTGGCAAAGGCTTGTAATCATATGCCTGATGTCTAATATGTGAACAAACTAAATACATACTAACATAAACAAACACACTAACTCCCACTGAAAGAACTACCACTGGGATAGTGTTAGATTGATAAACCTATGTGATTCAACTGTGACATACAGATGAAAGTTTACAATTATTATTTTCCTTCCTCTTTGGAGAACTTCCTTTAAAGGTAATTTAAACGTTCTTTAAAGGTAGGTAGGCTGATGACAAATTCTCCTAATTTTCCTTCATCTGAGAGTATATTTATTCCTGAAGAATATTTTTGCTGGTTATAGAATTCGGGGTTGACGGTTCTTTTCTTTCAGTACTTGAAAAATGAATTACACTTCCTTCTGAATCTATACTTTCAGATCAGAAATCTGCTATCATTCAAACCAATGTTTCTGTATAGGCAATGTATCATGTCTCTTTAGCTGTATTTATGATTTTTTCTTTGACTTTAGTTTTCAGTAGTTTGATCATGATACATTTTAACACGGACATCTTTGGGTTTATTTTGTTTGGGTTTTACTCTGCATCTTTAATCTGCTGGCTTATGCATTTAACCAGATTTGGGAAATTTTCAGCCATAATTTCTTTAAATAGATTTTCAACCCCATGCTCTTTTTTCCTCTCATTTTGGGATTCTGATAATAATACTAGATTTTTTTGATATTGATCTACAGGCCATTGAAGCTCTGTTAACTAGTTTTTCTTTACTGTTCAGATTAGGTAATTTCTATTGTCTCTCAACAAGTTCATGATTCTTTCCTCTGTTGTTTCCAATCTACTATTGAGCTGGTGCAGTGAGATTTTATTTCATTTTTCATATTTGCATTTTTATAAGTTCTATATTTCCTCTTTGTATTTTAAAATATATTCCATTTTTGCTGATATTTTCTATTTTTTCACTTATTAAAAGAGTTCATAATTGCTCATGAAGCAAGTTTATGATTACCGCTTTCAAATCCTTGCCAAATAATTCCAATAGCTGAATTATATCAGTGTTGGCATCTACTGATTGTCTTTTGTCATTCAAGTAGTGATTGTTCTGGTTCTTGGAATGAAGTGTGATTTTGGATTGTATTTTGGACTTCTAGGATATGTGGTGAGATTCTGGATTCAATTTAATCTGTTTTAGTGGAGATTCACCCTGTTTAGTTGTAGCACATAGGTCTGTGTGGAGATAGAGGTTCAGATACCCACTGGGCTCTACTGACACTATCCCTGAAAACAGCAGATCATGGCATTGTACTACCTTGTTGCTGGTGGATAGGGATAGAAACTTAGCTCCCTGCTGATCCACAAAAATACTACCCTATCAGCAAAAGCAGAATGCCAGTTAGCACTGCCTCACACTGTCTTGTACTACCTCACTGCTGACAACAGGGTGGAGAACAGTGAGGATGGAGCTTCATCACTCCACTGGGTTTCATTGATACTGGGGGAGATGTGGGTGCAATGTCCTGAATAACACCAACTTACACTGCTTTATTCCACCTTGTTACTGCCTGGTAAGGTGAAAGTTCAGCTCTTTGCTTAGCCCAAACAAGAACAATCTGGTGGGATAATCAAAGCACAGTCTGTTGCTCTCTATTGGCAGTAGGGGAGAGATGTGTGGAACTTTGGCTCTGTGCTCAGCTCCCCTGACACCAAGAAGGGGGGGCAGGGGGAGTTTTTCCACTGGTATTTAGATGGAGTACAGTGAGTATTGTCAATAAGTTTACTACTCTATTAGGCTATCCTTATCCTTTTCCTTCTTCTTTGGCTAGGTAGAACAGGCTTCTCTTGGGTCTTTTTGTCTACATCTTTTGATAGTTTCAGGTTGCAGTCCCCCACGCCTCAACCTGGCTATATAGAAGGTAAAGCTAACACCCACGGAGCTCACTGTCTTTTCATTCTTCAAATCCCTTGGTCCTTACTCAGCCCATCTTTTTCTTTCCATCATTCAGAGTCTTCCTATGTTTGCTTGTTGTATTATGCTCACGTTTTTAAGTTGTATCAGGAAGGAAAATTTTTTCTCTACCCTTGTAGGTTTTTTTGACTCATTTAATAATTAAATTGATGTAATATAGATTAACAGGAGAAAAACAAACTTAAGTTCATGTATACAGGAACAATCCACAGACATGAGAGGCTCTCAGACATTCAGGCAATTGAGGCTTATATGTCATCCTGAGCTAAGGAGAATGGGGTAGAGGTCTAGGTCCTCAAAGGGAAGGAAGACAATTCACAGCAAGATGGGAAGAGCAAATGTTTGGTAAACAAGTGTTTTCCATGCCTAACAGAGAAAATCTGACACAGAGAGGACTCTGAACAGGCCCTGCCAAGCTCCTCCAGTTTATTACACATAGCCCATACTCTTTATAGTTATCTCTGGTGATAGTTTCTTGCTGGACCAGGCCCTTTTTTAAAATTATTTTAAGCAGTTAAGGAGAAGGTCAAAAATGTTTTTTTTTCTTGAATCTACTGTGTCTTGATTGCCTTTAGCTCAAAACAATCCACATGCCAACATGGCACATTTTGAGGCAGCTTATTCTGTTCTTCAGTTGATAGGAATTACAACTTGAAATTATATCTTCAAGGAATACGTGTATGTATGTGTATATCCCTACATATATTTGTTTATATATAAAACTATATATACCCATATATATCTAGCTATCCATATATATCTGGACGGATAGATAAATAGATAGATACATCCCTATATATGTAATGTATATATAGTGGCATTGTATATATTTTTATGCACTCATATAGAATGTCGGTACTTATGAGTTATATCCATAAGCATTTTTTGTTTTATTCTTTAAAAACCTTGTGTTCCTGCAAGTAGCCAACCATTAGTTGTTGTTGTTGATGCTCTGAAAAACGGATAAAGTAGAAATTTTATTTAGCAAATTTACTCTTTATTAGCGATATTCTATATTAAACTAAGTTTGTGTTAGGAATCAGCAGTGTGAGTATTAATTCTTTCATTACCACTCATGACTCTAGGCAAGTTAGAGAATTTCCCTGAGTGTCACATTTCTCATTTGGAAATAGATTTTGTGGGTATGTGATGGAATATATTATCTCTACAATCCTTTCTAGCTCACAAACTTTCTTTTTAAGTTTTTAAAACATAAACTTAAAAATTTGCATACTTATTATTTAGAGATACTAGAAACAAAATATTACTCAAATCAGTCAAAAACAAACTGCATTGTATATTTAGGAATAGGAAGAATAAGCATTTAACACTATCTCACCAAGTAAATTTTGCTTTTCTTGGAGACACTAGCATTTATAATAAATTGTTTCCTTAGTCCAGTCCTTCTATGACAGCCACAGCTGTGCCTTCTCTGAGCCCTCTCCACTCTGGTGGGTGGCCTGCTGTTTTGCTTTAGGAAGTCTCAGATATGCTCTTGCTAATACTTAAGACCTATCTCTCAAACTTGAGCCTTATCTCTCTAATGAATGCCTGTTCACCCTCAGAGCTAAGTGCCCAGGGAGAACCAAACCTCTTGATCCTTGCTTTATGAACATTTACTTACTGGATCTCAGGGTCAGAAACTCTGTGTTGTAGTCACTCTGGTATTGTACTCTCTCCAGGAATCTAGGGTTCAAACAGCCCCTGCAGCCACTAACTGCTATGGTGATAGATGGCCTCAAGCTGGTTTGACTGCTCCAGACTTCAGGTGTATGAATTCCTGTAAGTCTGGACTTGCTACTGCACTGCTCTCAAGCCGCAGTGTTCCTTCTGCTGTCTGTAGGCAGCCTACCTTTAATGAGGTGCTTTCCTAACACCCTGGCTCCCACCTTATCCAGGCGTCTTTTATGCTAGTTGAGGCAAAGCCCAGAGCGAACCACCTTATTTTTAGTGTCCTTCTATAGCACCTATTCTAGTGTCATTCCTTCTTTCAGTAAGAACAGAAAATGCAGATAAAAGCCATGCATTATACTCTTTTCTTATTATACCATGATATGCATTGATACAAGGCCGTGGTATTTTTCTCCTAATCAGGACAGACATTTACCTCCATTAGTAAGATAATCAGATGCTGTCTATTGCCCTCAGAAAGGAATCCGAATGTACAGCTTATACTAAAAGTCTTTTTAAGTCTTATGTGAGAGTAGAATTTTAAGGAATTTCAAGGAAATGGTTAGATAATAGCCCTATAGAAAGAGAGATGGTTAAACGTGATAGATTAAGATAAGAGTGGGAAAAAGAGAGAGATGAAAGTTGTTAGATCTCTACTCTAGATGTGTTAGTTTTAATATATTTTCTTCTCAATTTGACCACTAACTGAATCAGTGTTTTTGGTTTGTTCATTCTTAAAATTGGAAAAATGTTACATTTAAATATTACATTGGTGTTTCATTTGAGTTTATCTTGAGTGCAAAACTACCAATGTATACATTGCATTTAATGCCAAGCTACCACTATATATCTAATTAGTTAAACAAATTGCATACCAAAGTAAATAGTGTAGAACTGAAAAACCTAACAATTAATTCTGGTCCAGGGAAACCTCTGCCCCTTCACACGAACACAAAACAAAGCTGAGATGAAATGTAGGATAGAATGCAAAGGAAAATATAGCACTGAACATTCCTGAGACTTGAAAGAAAAATCGGAGAATAAGCCATTAACCATGAAGTCATTTACTAAAGACTAACAATGATTCAAGTCACCTAGGAGTTACCACCTAGGCATTAGGCACTATGACCACCAGTGAAAAAAATGTCAAATGTCACCAAATGTTATTCAAATGCTATAATGCTATATATGTTGGTCCTAGAGCAGTCAGGTTCAGGGAAATAGTAGAGTAGGTGCATACATGGAATAAGACTCATTTAATCTTGATTAGTATGCTCTGGGTAATGTTTCATAGGTTTTATTTAATGTTTTGTAAGCTGGTGTCATGGGTGAGATTAGTTTGGAGTTCTCTTTATTTATCTTCATTTTTTTGGAGGGGCAGAGGCCTATGTAGCTGATGGACTATATCTTTTGGACTATATCTTTTATCACTGTTTGGTGTCAATATTTTGCCGATTTCATTAAGAAAAAGTTGGAAGCTCTCTTGTTTTTTCTGTGCTTCAAAGGATTTTATATAGCTTTGGAATTAACTGTTTCTTAACAAACTGCTCTAGGAAACAGTTCACTTTTTGAGCATAGCTCTTTGACAAACCTGCTTCTTAGGTGGTATTAATCTGTTTAAATTATCTATCTTTTCTGTGATTGGTAGTGGCAGTTTACATTTTCCAGAAAAAATATGTATATATATGTATATATCATTCAAGTTTGTAAATGTGCTTACATAGAATGGAGAAAATTAGTCTCTCATGATTTAGGTAACATCCCGTATATCTGTGATTATTTCTATTATCAGTATGTATGTCATGTATTTGTGTGATATCAATTTTCCCTGTTTGGTTTAGAAAATTATTTATATTTTATATTATCTTAATTTTCCCCCCAACTAGTTCCCTTGTTTATTTATTAGCTCTATTAATGTTAATGAGGTGACTTTTGGAAAGTCTCTAGGTAACTTGAGGATGGGGTCTGGTTGCCAGGGGAACCCACTTTGTAATTAGTGGGTTGGACTTGCAATCCCATCCCACCACACCCTCACCTCTAGGGAGGGGAAAACATCTGAAAATTGAGTTCAATCACCAATGGCCGATGATTTAATCAACCATACATAGGTAATGAAGTCATCAAAAAACCCAAAAAGGATGGGGTTTTGAGAGCTTCCAGTGACTGCACGGAGATATGGGGAAAGTGGTGCACCCAGAAAGCATAGAAGCACGGTATCCTTTCACAATACCTTACCTTATGCATCTCTTTCATCTACCGGTTCCTAAGTTATATCCTTTTATAAAATAAAAGGATATAAAATGTTTCTCTAAATTCTGTGGGCCACTCTAGCAGATTAATAGAACCCAAGCAGGTGGTTGTGCGACCCTCCTACTTATAGCTGTTTGGTCAGAAGCACAGCTAGCAGCCTGGACTTGTGTTTGGCCTCCAAAGTGTGTGGGGGTGGGTGGGAGGCGGAAATCTTGTAGTACTGAACCCTTAACCTGTGCTATCTGATGCTATCTCTGGTACATAGTATCAGGATTAAGCTAATCCCTTGGTGGCCTTAAAAAAAATGCACATCAGAGCTAATAAGTACATAACAAGTTCATCATTAGAGAAATATAAATTCAAGCTACAAGATACAATTTCATATCCACTAGATCAGCTATCCAAAATAAGACTAACAACAACAAACAGTGGTGACAATGTGTACAATGTGGAAAATATCATACATTTCTGGGAGAACGTGAGATGGTCCAGTTAAATTGGAAAACAATTTAGAAGTTTCTCAAAAAGTTAAACATTAAAGTACCATAGAACCCAACACTTGTAGGTCTATAACCAAGTTATATGAAAACTCATGTCCACACAAAGACTTGCACATGAATGTCCATAGCAGCATTATTCACCATAGCCAAAAAGTGGAAACAACCTAAATGTCCATCAACTGATAAGTGAATAGACACAGTGTTGTATATCCATACAATAGAATACTACTCAGTAATAAAAAAGGAAGGAATTCCTGGCCAGGCTATGTCCTGGATTAACTTCAGAAAACATTATTCTAAGTTTAAGAAGCTAGACACAAGAGACAACATGCCATATGGTTACAAGTACATAAAATTTCCAACTAAGGAAATTATTTTTTAACATCTTTATTAAAGTATAATTGCCTTACAATGGTATGTTAGTTTCTGCTGTATAACAAAGTGAATCAACTACATATATACATATATCCTGATATCTCCTCCATCGCACCCTCCCTATTCCACCACTCTGGGTGATCACAAAGCATCCAGCTGATCTCCCTGTGCTGTGTGGCCGCTTCCCACTAGCTATTTTACATTTGGTAGGGTATATGTCTAGGCCACTCTCTCACTTCATCCCAGCTTACCATTCCCACTCCCTGTGTCCTCAAGTCCATTCTCTACATCTGGACTTATCACAGCAAAGTTTATGTCTTGCAAAAAGTACCCTACAGTCTGGGCATCTCTCCAAAGCAGCTATTCTCCATGTGGCAGCTCAGAATCTCAGGCTGCTTCAATCTTGTGGCACTTACTTCTCAACATAATGCTTCTGGTCCACTCTGCAGGGGAGGGGAACATAGAGGAGTCTACAGCAGGAATTCAATGTGCCAGCCCAGAAGTGACAGCAGTCATTTCTGTTGATATCCTTCTTGCCATAAACTAAATCTTAAGAAGGAGATAGTACTCCTGCTGGTACCAAGAAGGAGAAGTGAGAAAGATATGAGTAAGTGCTTGTAATACCTACTACATGATTTCAACTATATTGTATTATTTAATAAGTCTACTTAATATCTTTAAATATAGAGTCATTCTTATATTAATACTTTTAACACTTTGATATGATACTCAATCATAAAATGGTTACTTATTATAAAATATGAGAAAACTGGACTAATTATTGTATCTTCCAGTTTCTGTCCCCTTCCCGTCTTACTTTTATGGTTTATTTCATTGCTACACAGTCAGAGGTTATAAAATTCTTCACCGTCTTTTTTATAAAAAATTTTACCAAGAAATTTACTTCATTTATTTTTAGCTCTCTCATAAATACCAGAAGATAAATTGGACAGTTTGTGATGAAATTTAGAAAAAATTTTCCATAAAGCAAACTTATAACTCTTTTCCTTTGGCTCTGTCTTCCAATCCTCCTTCACTGTGTTGAAGAGATACCTAGTTCTTCCTGAGTTTTGGTTATGTGAGTCGTTTCCAAACTGACTGGACTCTCTGAAAACGTAGTTCCTGAGCTGGGTTTTATGGTCACTAGATCCATGACTTTTCCAACTTTGAAAATGATCTCAGCCAATTCATGTCTCACATGCTTTGTTTGTATGACAGGTAAAGCTTTGAGAAGCACAATATCCCCTACCGTGCCCTGCTGAAGAGTATCATTTTCACTGTTTTTTGAAATGCAAGGTCTCAGTTTAAATTCCATAACCTCTTCACAGACTTATTTAATATTTGTAATATATAACTTGGTATTACTCTTTTCTCTTCCAATATCAAAGTACAATTAAAACACAATGAAAATGATTAGAACCTAATTCTTTTGGAATTAGTTACCTGACTTTGTTGTCATTCTTAGTCTTATTTCCATAATTATATTGTAAGTTCTATGTGGTGGGAAGAGAAGTGACATATTTTTCTATAGCACCTAAAAATTAGTGAGGCACAATAAACAAAACTTCTTAGATTTTTTTAAAAATTAGAAACATGTTCAGTTCTGAATCATCTTCCAGAGAGAATTCCTTGGAGTTCTGGAACAATGTAGAGTAAATACAACAGACTAATCTGTACAATTTTTACCCAAATGTGGTAAATGGAGAGGGAGAATGAGATTTCAATCTTAATTAGGTTTTTTTATTTTACTATCACTATATGGAATTAGAATGGGAATTGGAATGCAAAGTTATATGTTTTGTTTTAATTAATAAACTTTATTTTCTTTTTACCCTGTTATTTCAAATGTACTCTTCAAATTGGAGACCATTTGAAATAAATTCATAGGATAAAATTGTGGGAAAGAGTTTGGTTGAATCAGAAAAATAGTGCATAAGTCAATGATAGCAAATTCTCCTTACTAAGAGAATAGAAAGTAAAAAGGCTTTCCAGGGGTCCCATTATCCATCAACATTATATCTCTCTGTATATCTATATCCAACTATCTGTCTATCTGTTTATCTATTTATCTATCCATTATATATGTATTGGCTATGCATATATGCAATACATATATATCCAAATGTAAAGAAAGAAATCCTAAAAGTAAACGGGACATATCTATTCAAGTTATCATTTAAAACCTATTGAGTATTGTTTATATACATTATTAGACTTCCTAATTTCATACATAAAGTAGTACTTCCCAACATTATACTATCAGATACATTAAAATTTATTAAGAATATTTTCCCTATTAGGTGCTAACAATATAAAACAGAATACAAAGCATTTTAAAATTTATTCAGCAATTTCCAGTGTAACTTTTGATGTTAAATAAAACTTCTGACTATTGAAATAAAGACAATGGAAAGTTTAGAAATGCAAATGAATGCAGAGATGCTGTCTATATTATTGAACACAGTCCCCCAAGCCACCTATGAAACTATAATACTAAAGCCTTAGATACATACTACTATTTATTTCAGTGATGAATGGATACCTTTTCATAAGGAAAAGAGTCATCATAGAACTTAAATTTTGATAAAATTTTATTTAAGTAAAACATACATAAAGAGAACAAATTCTATATTATCAGTGGGCAAAGAGATTTCAACACATTTTTAGAAGCTGAAAGGAGCTTCACACTCAATTCCATACATGGGTTTCAAAACATATTAGACACAGCTGGAGAAAAGATTAGTTAACTAGAAAATAATGCACTGGAAAATACTAAGAAAATTATTGACTGAAGCACAGAGAGGCAAAAAGATGGAAAATGGGATAAAAAAATTAAATAAGGGAACCAGTGAAAATGTTAAACATACATGTAAATGGAATCCTAGAAGGAAAAGAGAAACAAAAAGAACAGAAATTTTATGGCGAGAAATAATGGTTAAGAACTTGCAAAAATTGTTTGTGATGTTAGTTTACATAGTCAAGAATCTCTAAAAAATTAAAACAGGATAAATACAGAAAATAGTATTTAAGTTTAACATACTCAAAATTCTGTAAATAAATCAAATAGAAAAATATTTTTAAACAACTAAAAGAAAAAAAATTAAAGGAGCAAAACTAGGACTAAATGCTAATATGTTAACAAAATTGATGGAAAATCAAAAGCCAATGGAATAACATCAAAAAAGTTTTTTCCCACTTTCCTCCATTATGAAACAGCTTTCTATCATGCCTAAAATTTTTTAAAACTTATGAAGTTGCACAGATTAGCCCTTCAAATTGAACATATTTTCTTATTTAATTAAATTCAGTACCATGATTTAGATACTCTCACAAGAAGAACTGGATATTTTTAATCCTATTTGGTTTATAGATCTATTTTCTTTACATCTCTCATATTTTAAAGGACAAACCCACACAAATAAACTAATTTTTAAAGTTGGCATTTTAAATCATATGTTGTATTGCATCACCCCTGCATTATTTTTCTGAGCCTTTCCTCTCTAGGGAAGAATTGAGTGCTCTCTCATTTAGGTACCTGTCTAGTACATACAGTATTTCTATTTTAATATTAACTTTATTATTCTGAAACTGTTTAAACATGCTTTTCCTAATAAACTGCATGCTCTTTGAGGCCATAAACATTTCTTCTTTTGGTTATCATCTACCAAAATGCCTGGTACAAGTAAGTGCTCAATAAATGTATAGTTTATGAATAAATGAATATAATGTAAAAATATTTTACACTACTTTAAGATTCAAATTACTATGACTAATCTCCCAATCAATATTCAGTGTTCTTCCCAACATATCAGATCAAATTTCCATGGAAGGTAATGTTTTTCATTACCTACTGGATTAAAGTGTATCTAATAAGGTGAAACATGAAGAATGTCATATGAAATAAATAAATAAAATGACATGAATAGTCTAAAGAAGACATTCTATCATCTTTTCATAAGTTGCACTTGATGTACTTTAATATTGTGAGGATCTATATCATATATTAATTTCGAAGGAGGAGATATAGTAGTAGGACTGGCCTCACTTTGGGGTAAGACAATTAAAAAAAAAACCAAAAACAGATTTTCTAGTTTGCTGATTTGCCACTCCCGTTTTTCTACTTATCCAGCATGTTCCCTCTCCCAGCATACACCATCATGGAGTGAAAAAGTATTTAAATGAGAACACATTAAAAGACTACATTTGGGGCTTCCCTGGTGGCGCAGTGGTTGATGAGAGTCCGCCTGCTGATGCAGGGGACACGGGTTCGTGCCCTTGTCAGGGAAGATCCCACATGCCGCGGAGCGGCTGGGCCCGCGAGCCATGGCTGCTGATCCTGCGCGCGCGGAGCCTGTGCCCCGCAAAGGGAAAGGCCACAACAGTGAGAGGTCCGTGTACCGCAAAAAATATAAAAAAGACTACATTTATTAAAGCTAAGTTCTCAGCATCTACTATCAGATCCATTCCTACAGTTTGGAAACAGAAGGGACTGAAGAAATAAAGTCTGCTCCTTACATTATCAGAACCATAGTACATCCCACTTACATACGTGGCATTTATTTCTGGCCTTAAGTCTTGTTGATATTCACTCCTAGAGGTCTTCTGCAGTTCCCAGGAGGGCTGCTGTGAAGAGTAATGGCCTCTTCTAGCAGTGGTTCTCTCATCATCAGCACCTATCAAAGGATCCCAGTTGTCTCCTGATTTTTTCAGCTGTTCCTAAATATCTGATGTAAAAGAAAGCTCAGGGCCATACACAAACAGCCATGTAGACAGAGCACTCATATTAGCTTCCCTGAGGAAAGTTAAAGTGGGAATTTTATGCAGTTGGACAACTTTTTGGAGAAACTTAGAGTTGTGTTAGAATATTAAACTGTAAGACACTACAATGCCACACTCTAAATCTCTGCCACTTTCTTCTGTACTATGAAGCAGGAAATAGTTACCTAGTTTTTCCTGACTTACAGTAAGCGTAGATAATTCATGGCTGAAACATCTAAGGGGTGTGGTCTGTTTTATAACTATATGACCTTGGGCCTCACTTCCCAAGGAAAGGGAATAATATTTTACCAGATAAAATTGCCATAAAATAAAATGAAGTAGCCCATTAAAGTGCTGAAAACATTTATAACAAATAGCAAGCCCTCAATAAATGTTACCTATTATATATAAAACACAAAAGATCAATACATATTCATAAGTAAAGGAATGAAGTTTTCTGTCAACATATGCTTTTTCTCTAAGAGAAAATGTACAAAAAAACGCTGCAACTTACATGCATGATTTTATCTCAGTATCACATTATGGTCTTAAACTTTTAAAAAATGTATATGACATAAAGAATATATCAAGATTACTTGCAAATAAATGGCATTCTAAAGTTAACAAATGACTAAATTAATTAAAATAATTTTTGTCAACAGATGGTCTTAGAAGAAATATGTCACCTGAAACACAAAGATAAGGAGTTGAACAGATAGTTGAATATTGCTTGAGTTTAAAAAAGTACATTTACCCCTCTTATGTAAATGTCTACAATCCTAAGGGAAACACGTGTAGTTTTTTAACGTGTAGATAAGGGCTTCCCTGGTGGCACAGTGGTTGAGAATCCGCCTGCCGATGCAGGGGACACGGGTTCGTGCCCTGGTCTGGGAAGATCCCACATGCCGCAGAGCAGCGTCTGGAGCCTGTGCTCCACAATGGGAGAGGCCCACAACAGTGAGAGACCACACACACAAAAAAAATAATAATAAAGTGTAGGTAATCATTTGAGTAATTCTCTTTTTAGTTTTTTTTTTTTTTCATGCAGCCCCAAAGGGGCAAGAAGAGACTTTAATTCGAGGAAGGGGGATTCACCAGATTAAGAAAAGGTGCAGGGAGTGGTGGAGCAGCATAGAAAAAGCAGGCTGGAGGGCCCCAGCCAGGAATGTGTGGAGGACTCACCTTTCCACCTCCAGGAGCTCAGGTACTGCACTGACAGATTAGAGGAAACAGTGCCCCCCCCCCCTGCGAACTCGGAGGGTAAGACGTGGCCCCCGTGGCCAGAGCTTGCAAGGCTTTTGGGCTCTGGCTCCTAGATGTGGCTGGTGACCACTGTTTAGCCCTTGTCCCCAACCAGTGCTGGGTGGCCATCTTTAGGCAGAGCTCAGGAAGTTGGCAGAAGATCTCCAGTGCTTCTGTTGAGCCCAAGAAGGAAGAGGGCAAGAGAGAAGATCTAGAGTCTGAGACCTCCCTCCTTCTCCACTAGAAAATCCCCAGAAATTCCCTCCTGGGACTTCCCAAATCCATGTCCCCTGAAGTCAGCCTCTGGACTCTGATGGCTGTGGGTTTGCTTGAAGCTGTTAAAGATTATCAGTCCTTTCATGCACAGACAGAAAAGAAACATATCGCATGCCTAGTTCGTCCATCTAAGAGTCGTTCAGTACCAATTATCTGGTCTGAGAATAATTGTTAATGGATTGTTTGGGACTGTTTAGTTACTCTATCCCAATCCAAGCAGAGACTAAATAATATGTCTAAATTTGCAAAGATAAGACATTGTAGAGCCTAGATATGAAAGAGATGGTCTAGTTGGAGAATCAGTGCTCTAAGATTCTACACTATTTTTTTGCTCTCAGGAGATGGGGCCTAACCATGCTGCCACAAAATATTAAAATATTAAAAGGAGAGTGGACGCAAAATGATTTATTAACACAAAGGTATGGACGTCTCATTTCTTAGGGAGAACAGTATATATAAATAAAAATTTTTTAAATTCTAATTCCAAAATAGTGTTTCTTAGATTTTCCTTTTAAGCATGAATTATTCCAAAGTTTCAATATAGGACTATTTTTCTGCTTCATTTGTAACCTGCTTCTATTTCTTATATTTATGTGAAATGTATTATTACAGAAATTATCAAGTAAATTTCTGATCAATATTTGTGGTTATAAGCTGCTTCTTTAATTTTTACCTTCATAAAATCTGTGTTGTGTCAAAAAATTTGGGATCCTGATTTAGTTTATCAGCTGACAACTGTCAACTGAATGTAGCTAACCTGACAAATGGGGCATCATTGACATTGGTTTAGTGTCGCATCTTTCCTGTTAGTATTTCAAGGGAAAATGGTGAACTTACCTATATTGAATAGCTATCATATATCTCTGCTTTCAAATAATTTATGGCTTTGATCTCTGAAATACTTAGCAGAAATAATGACTTAACATAATCTGAAAAAGAGACTGTTATGTGTTCCCATTCTTCAGTATTCTGCATGGGAAAGTTTTTATTGGTTTGTTTTTGGCATTTGGTTTGTTCTTTGCTTGTTTGTTTTTGATCTATAGAGACCTCAAGGACCATCTGTTGAAGATGGCAGCCCCCCAAAATTAAATAAGCCCAAATCTCCAAGTCTCCATCTCTGCTTGAAGGAAAGCTTTAGGCAAGGAACATCTCCATTGGACTTTCCATGACAGAGAAATAAATTTGTGTTGTGATAAGCTACTGAAATTTGGGGTTTGTTTGTTGCCCCATTACACGATCCCCCAAATTTTGTATTGAGATATAATTCATGTATAGTATTTTATTAGTTTCAAGTGTACGAGTAAAAATTTGATATTCGCACATATTGTGAAATGATTGTCCCAATAAGTCTAGTTGAAATCCATCACTGTACATAGTTAGAGAATTTTTTCTTGTGATGAGAACAACTCTCCTAGGAACTTTCAAATATACAGTACAGTATTATTAGCTGTCATCACTATGCTGTACATTATATCCACAGGACTTATTGATTTTATAACTGGAAGTTTGTACATTTTGACCACCTTCAACCATTTTGCTTACTCTCCACCCTCTACCTCTGGTGACCACCAATATGTTCTCTATATCTGTGAGTTCAGTTTTATTTTTTATTTTGGTATGTTTGTTTCAGATTTCATTTGGAAGTGAGGTCATACGGTATTTGTCTTTCTCTGACTAAATTTACTTAGCATAATGCCCTCAAGGTCGATCCACATTGTCACAAATGGCAAGATTTCTTTCTCTTTTTTATTACTGAATTATACACGCACATATATATACACACATACACATATATAAATATGCCACAGTTTCTTTATTCATCCATTGATAGACACCTAGGCTGCTTCCATGTCTTGGCCATTGTGAATAACCCTGCTATGAATACTGAGGTGCATGCATCTTTTTGAATTAACGTTTTTGTTTCCTTCAGATAAGTACCAGAAGTGGAATTGTTGGATTATAAGACACTTTTATTTTTAAATTTTTAAGAACCTACATATTGTTTTCCATAGTGACTGAACCAATTTACATTTTCTCCAGCAGTTCATAATGGTTTCCTTTTCTCCACATTCTTGCCAACACTTGTTATTTCTTGTCTTTTTGATAATAGTCATCCTAACAGGTGTGAGGTGTATCTCAATGTGGTTTTGATTTGTATTTCCCTGATAAGTAGTGATACTGAGCACATTTTCATGTACCTATTAGCCATATATCTGTATGTCTTATTTGGAAAAATGTTTATTCAGATCCTCTGCCCATTTTTAAATCAGATTGTCTTTTGGTGTTTTGTTTTTCTTTTGATATTAAGTTGTATGAGTTCTTTATGTATTTTGAATATTAATCTCTTATCAGATAGATGATTTGTAAATATTTTCTCACATTTGGTAGGTTGCTTTTCTTTTTGATGGTTTCCTTTGCTGTGCAGAAGCTTTCTCATTTGATATAGTCCCACTTGCTTATTCACTTGTTTATTTTTCCTTTTGTTTCCTTTGCTTTTGGTGTCAATGTCAAAAAAAAAAAAATCATTCCAAGACTCATGTCAAGGAGCTTACCACTGATGTTTTCTTCTAGAAGGTTTATGGTTTCAGGTCTTATGTGCAAGTCTTTAATCCATTTTCAGGTAATTTGTATATATAATGTAAAATAGGGGTTATGTTTTATTCTTTTGTGTGTGGCTTTCCAGTTTTCCCAACACCTTTTATTGAAGAGACTTTTTTTTCACAATTGCATGTTCTTGGCTCCATTGCTATATATTATTTAACCATATATGAGTGGATTTATTTCTATGCTCCTCTTGTTTTCCATTAATCTATGTGTCTGTTTTTATGCTAATACCATACTGTTTTGATTACTATAGCTTTGTAGTATAGTTTGAAATCAGGAAGTGTGATGCCTCTAGCTTTGTTCTTTCTCAAGATTGCTTTGGCTTTTGGAGTCTTTTGTGCATTGAGTAGTATGGTCATTTTAACAATAATAATTCTCTAGTTTCTTTCATCAATGTCTCAATGTCTTATAATTTTCATTGTGCAGGTCTATCATTTCCTCCAATAAATATATACCTAGTTTCTTTTTTTTTTTTTTTTTTGGTAGAGTTGTAAATGAGATTGTTTTATTAATTTCTCTTTCTGATTGTCTTGTTGTTGTTATTGTGTAGAAACACAACAGCTTTTTAATGTTGATTTTGTATCCTACAACTTTACTCGATTTGTTTATGAGTTCTAACAGATTTTTGGTGGACTCTTCAGGGTTTTTGATACATAATATTATGTTATCTGCAAATAGTGACAGTTTTACTTCTTTCTTTCCTATTTAGATGATTTTTTTTTTCTTTACCCAAGCTGCTTGACCTGTGGCTCAGACCCATCCCTGGCATCCTCACCCATGTTGGACCCAAGGCCTAACCAGATGCTGCAGAGCCAATGCCAGTCCCAGCCCTGTGAGAAAGCCATTTCCCACAGTCCATGCCAGGAGCACCATGGGCACTTCTCTCCTCAAATCTGAGGATGTGTGGGAACTTTTGGACAAGACAGGCTTCTCAGCAGACTAGATCCAGTAGCTCCAGTGGACGTTTAAGAAGCTGAGTGGAGATCAGCCCACCATTCCTAAGAAGAACTTCAACAAAGTACCAGGTCTGGAACTCAACTAAATATGATCCAAATAGCCATCTGACTTCTTTGACAATATGAACATGTGCAAGGGGCTCAGTGGCCTGGCCCAGGAGATTAATTTGAGAGCTTCCTGATTACCATGTCTTACTTCCAACCCATGGAAGAGGAGCAGGTGCAGGTGCACTGAAAAGAAGCTAAGAGTTTTGTTCTGTGTGTATGACTCAGACAGGGAATGATGCATCAGGCTGGAAGATTATCAAAATGTGATTGAGGAGCTTCTCTCCAGAAACCCTCACACTGAGAATGATTCCACTCACTCCTATGCAGAAGGGGAGATGATGGAGTCAACCAGAATCTGCTTGGGGCAGGTAGAGCCTGATCAGGTGTCTGAAAATATCACCTTTGATGACACCTTGAAGCTCTGGCTGTGGGGTAGACAGCAAGACCAACATGTACGTCTCCTTCCTTATCATGGAAACCATCACCTTTTGTCACTGACCCACTGCCTACCCCCTGAAGAAACCACACTTGCAATGGGGCAGCCTCCCTGGGTGGCCAGGAGTAGCTGGCATCTTTTTGCTACAGCTCTTGTAAGATTTGTTGTTGATATGTTCTTATTATATATACATATTGGATATGCATGTTGGCTATGGAGGGGGTGACAAGAGAAAGACAGATAATTTGCCTTTTAGTTTAGAGGATGCTGGGCCATGATAAGCCAAATTCAGACCTAACCAGTAGGACTGTACATTTTCCTAGACTTTGAGTAGGATACAGTAACTGGATGGAGCATTGAGGTTGATTCCCTGAAAAAAAGGCAAGTACATTCAGATGCATGAGAAGGAGGTAACAAATGGATATTTAAGAGAAGAAAAGTGTAGACTATAGCAGTATTTACTATAGGTTCCCTAATATAGTTTTTCTTCTATATTAATAGAATTTTTAGTTGAGCACTTGGCTCCCCATGGAAAGACTACATTTCTCCAGATTACTGCAGCTGAGTGTGGTCATGTGTCTAATTCTGTTCCATAGTATAGGAGCAAAAGTTACATGTACAATTTCTAGTCAGAACCTTTAACACAAATAACCATGTCTTTATATTTCTTCCTTCTGTAGCTGGAATGAGGACAAAATGGCAGCAACAGGGATAAGCATTTCAAACCAGAAGACGAAAGCTAGGTATTGAGGGTGACTAGCATCAAGGTAGACCAATCCTGGGTCCCTGATGACTTTATGGAGGAAAGCCTTGAGCATAGAGGATCTTTTACAAGAAAGAGAATTAAATGAGATATAATCTTTCATAGAGTTAACCTCTTGTGAATTATGACCATCTGTTTCAATGGCAAAACCCACATCATAAATAATGCTATCAGATTTTGCAAATTAAATTGGTTTACTATGTGGCAGGTAAATTATTTACAAATTATATCTATGATAAAGAAAAAAAAAAATGCCTTCAGATAGATGGGCAAGAAGAAATGTCCCCAAAGAAAACACAATCAGTCTGGCTTCAAAACCAGATGATTATGGGGTATATTCTCCAAGTTGTTTTGTTCAAAGAATGATTCAAAAATTTTATAACCAGTAAAATTGTTGTTTGTATATGAAAGAAACTAAAAAACATTCTCATCTAAGAAAGGACTAGAAAACATGTTACTCACATTACTACACCAAGTTTTTTAATTAAAAATATACTTACTGTTATGTGAATATGATTTGTGTCACCCTGAAAATTCATATGTTGAAGTCCTAAACCACAGTGCCTCAGAATGTTTAGGAAAATGGGATCATTACTGATGTAGTTAGTTAAGATGAGGTCATCCTGGGCGGTGTAAGCTCCTAATCCAATATGAATAGTGTCTTTATAAAAAGGGGATGTTTGGATACACACACACACACACACACACACACACACACACACACACACACACACGGCGGGAAGAACATCATGTGAAGATGAGGGCAGAGATTTGAGAAATACAGCAGGAGCCCAGGAACACCAGACTGCCAGGTGAGATAGAGACATAAAACACATCCTTAATAGTTCTTAGAAGGAACCAACCCTGCCAATATCTTAATCTCAAACTCCTAGCCTCCAGAAATGTAAGACAATACATTACTGTTGTTTAAGACACCCAGTCTGTGGTACTTTGTGACAGCAATCCTGACAAACTAATACATTTAATCAATTAGATAGTAAAAAAAAGTAAAGAACTAATGAATGGAAAATCCATCATATAAAAGGACTAATTATGAATACTAAAACCAGTTAAACATGGAAATACTATTTAAACAATTGTGAATAAGATTACAAAATAGAATGCAAATATCAAAATGTTATCTTGAAAGAGAATAAGACAAAACATGCATGTGTGCATGTGAATGATAGATCAATTACCTTTATCAACTCCAATTTCCTTTGAAATGTTTCCCCCTAGCTGAGAAATCTTCCTCCATAAGTACATAAATATAAAAATGTAAATATTTCTTTCACAAAACATGAGTATATCAGTACACAAAACTGAAACAGCATTTACTCAGTAATAAAGCTCGTGGTCACTGGAAATGCACCTTGAGTTTAAAAAAAACTGAAAAGTTAATAAGTTGGACATGTGACCTTTATGATTTTTGACTCTATATCAGAACTTTAAAAGTAAAGGCTTAAATTTTAAATGTTGATCTTTGAAATTATTTTTAAAGGGTAATGTATAACTGAATGTACAACTATTTTATTCATGCTTGATTTATACAGCAGATTTAATATTTATTCAGCAAAGCTTTACATATAATAAGAGTATACATGATGCTTTAAAAAGCTTACTAAATACCACTTAAATTGAAAAAAGTGTGTTGGGATTCAGTTCCAATATTTAGCTCATTCCACATTATGGTTTTTTCCACCTAAAATAGCCTTTATTTGAACTGAAAAAAATTTTATAAACTTTATACAAATATTTTATTTTATGTATGTATTGATAATAAAAAATTAAAACATGGAGGTTACATTATTTCCTCTCACCTTTTTCATGAAGCAACATATTTTTTTTTTTGGCCAGTTTTTGCTTCAACTCTGAGTTTCATTTCTTTGATATTCTTTCAAATGTAAGTAGATTCTTCTGGCAGTTCCTAGTGACAGAGTAACTTATTTCTGCAGTAGCAATATTTTGTTATTCTACTAAGCTCATGCAGTAACCTGAAACTGTTCAACTGAGTCTACTCTAAATATAAGTACCGCATAACTTTCAACTTCTTATAAGCCTGAAAAGTTCAGAATTTTTTTCCTTTCGTGGCCACTCAGGAATTCTCAAAACCCGAAACTTACAATCACTTTATACTTTAAACAAAAAGCTTGGCAGGGTTTTCATAATGTTGGTAAAACAAAAATTTTAAATATAGTCTCTGCAAGTTTTGCTCAAGACCAGATGACCGCATTAAACAATTTTTTAAAAAAGTTTTAGTTAACGAATCATCATTGTTACTTCCGAAAGGGTCATATAACTTCAGTTAATAAAACACTTACTGTGCTTATGTGAATGTTAATTTTCTAAAGATTTGTTACCACGCAAGGTAAAATTTATTTGGGAACTTTTATGAAATAACCAAGTCATATCTTTGTCCTTATGTTGATCATTCTTATTTAATGAACATAATAAAAAGCCATATTTTAAGGATTGTTAAATTTTAAGTGGGGAATTTACTGTCTGTATGGAGGGGAGAGAGCTTGTTTTTAAAGGAAGGCTTTTATTTTTGAGTGATTTTCTTTTTTTCTTTTTTAAAAGAGATATCTTTATTTTGCCACAATAGGAAAAATTGAATTTTCCAGGGAGAACACCACTCCATTATGTATTTCATTACTCCATTCTGTGGTTACAGGAGGTACTTGTTTGAATTGCAGCATTATTACCCTAATTTTTAACTTTCTTATTAATGTGTATGATGTTGACTGGGTCAGTGGTCAGGGTTAATATCCCCATTTCACTGAAAGAAAACTGAGAGACAGGATACTCATATTCTGGCTGTTAATAAGAATTAAATGTTATTTTTCATATTTGTGTCACTACAATTTGATCACTTTGAATCATTCTATTTTACTTTAGTTATAGTTGACTTGTTAATAACTTTAATTCCATTTATGTACTAAAGGCTAGACTTACATTTCCCAGAATGAAGAACCATTTAGAGCCTTTCAAAGCATAACTATCTGATTTAGAATCATTAACTATTTGCTTTTAGATAAAAGAAAAAAAAAAGAATTGTCTAATTTAAAACTCATATTTCTACTGTTTTGTGTCTCTAAGTTCTCCAAATAAGAATGATCACAGCAACAGCAGAGAAATATGTGTATCATACAGAAATAAAGAATAAGCTATTAATGAGTGAAAGGAAAAGAAATCCATATGCATGAACATGATTTTTTTCCCCTGTAGTCTGATGGGACATGACCATTGGCAATAATTTAATGTATAAGTTTTCATTCTTTTGTTTCCTACAAAAACAAAAAATGAGAAATTTCTTATGAGTTTATTGGACTTGTACAAACTAGAGTTAATTTTACATGTTCATAACTAATAACCTTATTTAAAAGTTTAAAATTCAATTGATTTAGCATGTCCATTTTAAATCTTATTTCTAGTATTAAAATAGATGCATATTCATCTATAAATGTACATGAACCTGATCCTTATATATTGCAATGCATTTTCTAGATCCTTTGGCATGCCCATGTAAATACAAAGGCCCAAATGAACTTAAATTAATAGAAAATTTCAAAAAATCACCATTTTTAAGGTAAATTTTTCCCTGTATATTTTCACATCTTCAGTGATTATTTCCTCATATTGTTTTATAATCTTGAACATTTTGTGAGAGAAGACTGCTATTAAGAATTCATCTGTTCTTAATTTACTCCTTACCTAAAGCCACAGCACAATGTTCTATTTGTAATATCAAGGCAGTTGGTTGATGTAAAAAAGGACTGATATTAATTACAGAAAATTGTCATCAAATGGAAAAGAAAAATGAAGAGTCTTATGGAGGCTTAATCCTGATTACAGCTTCAAATTGCACTCTCCATTAACACAATTGACACTCCCAGCTAGCAAATTTTATAGAGAAACAAGTAACCAGATATTTTCTATGGAAGATCTTCTTTCATTTTTTATGCTTTTTAATTTCTGCCAATGTAGCAATTGTTAACTTTTAAAGTCTGGTGCAAAACTTCATTTCAAAAGTATAAAGAGAAAAAAACCTACCTAATTATTAACATTTTTCATTTTTTTTACTTTGCATGTGTCCAGTGGTTGTAAAACAGCAGCTACACAAATCCACTGACACAAATATTTTAAATATAAATTTCAACATGAAAAGATGGTATTAGCCAATGTAAATAGTCACTAGATATACACATTTTAACCATGTGAATTGGATTAACTTCAAAGGATCAGAATGACGTTTGGTAAATAATCACTTCCAGTACATTAGTGCACTGGAACCTTCGTATTTCGGGAAGAGATAATTCACCCCATTTTGGTGAGCAATTTTCTCACTATAGAGTTAAATTACTGTACAATCAGATCCAGTACCTTATATCCATGGGACACCTGGTTTGAGAAATTAAAGGTATTTCAAAAACATTATTTCTGCTACCTCCACAACACTATCTGCTGCATTAGCCACTAGTCCACTCCATCATCTATTCATCAATTCCCTAAGTTTATTAACTTACCTGCCAGGGCAAACTAGGATATGAGTTTTCACAAACTAAGTAGAGGAATGCAATCCTTATACAGTATCACACAGTATCAGCACGTCTATTTTTCCTTATATTCTGAGCTCTCTGCAGACAACAGATAAGAAAATACAACTATAATATTGACGCTAAGGACAATGAACGTTTTAAAAGTTTTTATTTCACCAATAAAAAAGGGAAAAAAGTGTGATAATTTAAAAATAGCTGTTTTACCCTCTAAGAACATCAGGTAGTTAACTTTTCATATTAAATATTGAGTTTCACCTTAAAACCTTTGAGATTCAATCTCTACTCAATAGCTTCAAGGTGTTCACCTATAATTTCAATGTCACCATTTCCAACTGAGAATATGATCAAGCATGAATCAAGGAGAAAGCTTAAGTTAGAGAAAATTACATTCAAATACTAGGGTTTTTTTGCATTCTACTTCTAGACCAACAGTTTTTTCCACAGTCACTGGGGTCCTAATGATTTTCTTCATATATGACTTTCTGGGATGGAAGATGATATACCTTTTACTGAGATATAATTTACATATCATAAAATTGATCTATTTCAAATGTACCATTCATTGAATTTTATTATACTTATACAATTGTACAACTATACCACAATCTAATTTTGGAACATACCCATCATCCTAAAAGGAAACTTTGTACTCATTTGCAGCCACATCTCATTCCTACACCCAGTACTGGGCAAACAATAATCTATTTAGTCTCTGTAGATTTGCCTTTTCTGGATATTTCACATGAATGGAATCATATAATATGTGTTCTTTCATGACTGGCTTCTTTCACTCAGCATAATGTTTATTAGGTTCATGCATGTTGAAATGTGTATCCGCATTTTATTCATTTTCATTTGTGCCTATGTTTTTTAACATGATTTAAATACTTTGTTTCTAGAAATAGTTGTACAGAGATATGTGTTTGATTTTTTTTTACCTCTTGGGCTATTTTCTGTTAGAACTATTGACCTAAGATAAAACATATTTCTCATAACTTTAAAAAATAAGCATAGGAAATATTATCTGAACAAAGAAAGAAAAATTTAAATCAAGTAAAAGAATGTTATAAAGCAGGAAGTGGAGGATAGTGGTTGATTGCTTTAAATTTCATTTTAAATAATTATTTTTATGAATGCCTTCCAAGATTAATTGTATTTCCTAGTTGCTGATTGTGTCTTTTATGGACTGGTTCTTATTTATACCTTCAATAGCAAAGTTTAATCTGTTCCTTTTTATTTAAAAGTTGAGTGTCTTCAGCCTCTCATACAAAATAATTGTGTGATCTGAAAGAATATATAGTGTTACCAGGACACGTATTTGAAACATGTACAGATCTGAAGCAGCTTTGCAGATCTCAAAAGGGATGGATTTATTTTAAAAATATATAAATATTTATAGATTGAAAAAATTAAGTTTATGAAATATACTTAAAGGGGTTATGATGACTAAAGAAGATTGGTATTCTAGCTCCTGGAAGGAATTATGGGAAGAGTGAGTGAATTCCCTGTTAGTTCAAAATCTTTATAGGCATATTCTACATAAGGAATAAAAACATTATAAATAAAACATTTAATTGTACTAACTGAATTTGAGATGGACCTGTGGAAAGGGGGTGAAATAAAGACTGTAAGAGCTTCACATATTTGTGAAAAAGTTCTAGTACAGGTATCGATAGAATATAAAAATGAAGACTTTATGGAAAAGCAGGGAGAATTTTTGGATGGAAAAATGTATAATTTAAGATTGTTATGGTATAAATATGCATATTGAATTTGTTAAATAAAATAAGTAGAAATGAGCCTTAAAAGGTTTAGATTACCTGTAAGACTCTTGTTTTCTTTAAATGGCGTCAATGATTGGTACAAATTTAGGAGAGGATGTGTAGAATTTGAATCCTGTAGATTTTGAATAGATTATGTAAAATATGCAGTGGTAAATATTTCAATATTAAAAAGAACTTTGAAAACAATTTGTAGGGTGAAAGCCCTGTATTACTTTCCCATATAATTGCAGTATATACTTTTAAAATACTGTTCAAATATTTAAACTTGACTATCTTACCTATCCATCTAGGTGGCATTGGATTTTAAAAGTTTCATGATAATAAGTTCATTCCATTTTTTCTGCCAATTATATAATTCTAATACATCCATAAAGGGCTAAAAATAATATCTGAAGTCATTTTAGTACAGAATTTCTACATCTTTCCTATTATAAAAAATGAGTTTGTATTCCCAGTATTTGCTTAGTCCAACAAATTATTTGAGCACCTATTCTGTGCCTGATACCATGCCAGATACCATATTTACTTTGAGAAAGAATAGGAAGGACTTTCCCTGAGGGGAAATATAGTGTAGTATCTAATTTAAGACACAGCTTCTAGAGAGAGATTTTCTGGTTTCAAATTCTAAGTCTGCTACCCCTTAGTTGATACCTTTATACTATTTACTTAACAATTCCAAGCTTCAGTTTCCACAGTCATGAAGAGATATTTTCTTCTTATTATGGTTGTTGTATGAATTTAAAGAACACACAATAAGTAGCATATTGTCTGACATATACAAAAACCACAGCAATGCATAGAAAAAGCTCCCACTTATTCACTAATGATGGCTCTTAGTCTAACCAAATCTGATATTATTATTCATTCTAAAAGAAATTTGAAACAGAGAGCATGACATCCATTGTCTTTGTAAAGATTCAGCTGACAACTTGTAATATAAAGCTTCTTCATAATAAATAGGTCAAGTTTATTTGAATGCAACAGTTCAGATATAGGTACTACAATCAACAGAAACTATCAATAAATCAGTGAAGACTTAGAGCAAAATATGTTGAGTATCACTACAAACTTTGTCTTTGAGGATATGAAGAAAAAAAACCTCAAAAGAACAGGTCATCTTAAGACACTGTGTTTTTCAAAACTTGAATTACTCACTATTCATTTATTTATTAATTCAATGCATATCTATTTACTGTCTACTATGCAATAGGTATTCTCTCAGGCATTGAGTATACAAAGGAGAATATGTAGAAAATAAGGGAGTACAAATTTTTTGGTAATAGTAGGTTTAGCTGGAGATTACTTTGCAAAATAATTTTTATTTCCCTCAGAATTTACTTTTAATTCCTTGTAAGACATGATTCTTTTCAATGATATATGAATTAGAGTATGCAGAAAGGGTGCTACTAAACTAAACAACTTTATGTTTACAATTATATATTAGACAATACATAAATTCATTGTTTTCTATGTATTGCAAATATTCTGTACATACACATAATTGTCCTCTCCAAATGAGTGCAGAAATGCTAGGTATACTCTATTATTACAACTGAGTCTAGCTTTATGTCTATCAACAACTCCATACATTTCATAGGGAATAAAGTAATGAACTTTTAAGTAAGACTATCATGGATATTAAATATCATCCTGAATATAAACTAAACACATCCAGAGACTTTATATCAGTGAGTGGCTGAGATATTTTGAAAAAATAATTACTTTGAACAGTATCTCATTTGTACTCTGAATATAGGTAACTTATTTAAGAAGTTTTGGCCCAGAAGCTTGTAATATATCAACATTTGTAATATATCAACATTTAGAGGAATTCACGAAAATATGTACAAAGGCACAAAGAAGAGGAAAAAGAGATAGATCCCATATCCCTAGCAATGTATTTGACTACTCAGGAAGGGAAAAGAGGGAATAAAGAAGAAAGCTGACCATTAATACCCACTGTGTGGGAAACAGATGAAGAATAAAGTTTGTAGAGTTAAAACTTACATAGGTTCATTAAAGTTCACATATGTCATGCTAACAATTTTCAACATCATCGTACTCAAAATGGTTGACATTTTTTGACATTCTTCAGAATGAAAGTGACATGATCACACTTGAGTCTATTAAGCACTTTCTTAATTGTAAGGCAGAAGAATCCGTGGGGCGCAATACTGAGAATGAGGAAACATTGAGACTTGTAAAATAAAGTGATCCATATTCAAAACAAAATTAGGTCATAACTTTAGCAAAACTATTGTGCCATTTGCCATTTTAAGTTATCTGGATAAAAATAATTATGTGGGTAATATAAAAATATATCTGTCAGATATCACTGAGACATAGTCTCCTCTATTTGGAAAAGAAAATTATGAGTAAAAAAGTTAAATTTTGTTTACTCCTAGCAGTATTTCTCTGAGCTTCAAAAGGTTAATGTGCACTATAAATTTGCAAGAGGGAGATATAGAATAACATTTTCCAAATTTATTTGACTAATGAAACTTCTCCCTCCTCTAAGAATCTTGAGCTTTTATTACCTGTAGCACATTTTAGAAAATGTGAAATGTTCTTATGAGTCAATAATGTGATAGGCATTATTGAAGATGGATGCCACCACGATAATAGAAGTTTGTGTAAAATAACTGACTGAACCCTGTAGTAATAATGATCTCAAGAGCTAATATACAAATTTATTTTCAATAAGACCTAGGGTTTTTCCTAAGTATTATTAAAATATAACTTGAGTTTCAATTGAAGAATGGGGATGCTTCATAATTTTAATCAAGGAGAGAGAATTATAAAATGCAATCAATTTGTAATGTACACCAGACAATATTATCATAATGAAATTCTAATCTGAATAGACTAGTAAAACAACAATTTTTCATTAGATTCCAGCACCTTCTTGGACACAGGGCACAATAATCTGAATGACTAGACAATCAATTAAGTGCTTATAGTATTCATGCCAAGATACAAGGCAAGAATTCCCCTCCCTCACCAGTTCATTTTGATATTGTAGTGAAAGTACTAGTTAATGTAATAAGACAAGACAAGAAGAGAAAAAGTGTTTAGATTGGGAAGAAAAAAAATTTTTTTGGTCACAGATGACATGATAGTTTATGTAGAAAATCTGAAAGAATTTACAAAAAAAATTCTTCTGGAACTAAGAAGTGACTATGGAAGAATTAGAAAATATAAGGTTAATATATAAAATTCAAACACTTTCCTATAAATGAGAAATGAAAAAGTGGAATATGAACTTAAAAACACAATATTTTTTACATTAGTACCCCTCCAAATGAAATACTTAGATATGAATCTAACAAAATATGAACAAGATCTATATGAGGAAAACTTTAAAAATATGGTGAAAAAATCAAAGAAGAACTAAATAAATGAGGTATAGTTCATGTTCTTAGATTGGAAGGTATTGATATTGTTAAGATGTCAGTTCTTCCCAACTTGATATATAGGTTAAATGCAATCTCAATCAAAATCTCAGTGAGTTATTTTGTAGACATCAACAAATTGATTCTAAAGTTCATATGGACAGGCAAAAGAACAAGAATAACCAATACATTATTGAAAGAGAAAAACAAAGATGGTGGACTGACCCAACTTTAAGACTCACAATAAAGCTACAGTAATCAAGACAGTGTGGTACTGGTGAAAGAAAAGGCAAACACATCAAAGAATCAGAAGAGAGCACCTAGAAATAAACCCCTATAAATACAGAAAACTGGTCTTTGACAAAGGAGCAAAGGCAACACAATGGAGCAAAGATAGTCTCTTCAACAAATGATGCTTGAACAACCGGACATCCACATGCAAATAATGACTTTTGACACATACCTTACACACTTCCCCAAAAATTAACTCAAAGTAGGTGAAAAACCTAAACATAAAATACAAAACTAAAAAACTCCTAGAAGATAACATAGGACAATGTCTAGATATCCTTGAGAAAGTTGATGTCTTTTTTGATACAACATCAAATGCATTATCCATGAAAGAAATAATAGATAAGCTGGACTTCATTAAAATAAAAATCTTATTTTCTGTGAAAGACATCTCAAGAGAATGAGAAGAGAAGCCATGAATGAGGAGAAAATATTTACAAAAGACTTCTCTGATTTAAAAACAAAAAACCAAACAAAGAAAAAAACACAAAAAAAACCTGTTATCCAAAATATATAAAGAACTCTTAAAACTCAACAATAAGGGAAAAATCTTATTAGAGGTGTCTGTGAAGGTCTTTTAAAGAATTTATACTTTTCAGACACCTCACCAAAGATATACAGATGACAAATTACCATCTGAAAAGATGCTCCACATCTGTCCAAAATCTGGAACACTGACAACATTAAATGTTGGTGAGCATGTAGAGCAACAGGAACTTTCATTCATTGTTGGTGGGAATGCAATGGTACAGTCGTTTTGGAAGAGTTTTCTTGCAAAACTAAACATACTCTTACCATATAATCCAGCAATCCTGAATCCTGCACAAAGATGTTTATTGCAGTTTTATTAATAATTGCCAAAACTTGGAAGCAACCAAGATATACTTCAGCAGGTAAATGGTTAAATAAACTGTGGTACATTCAGACAATGGAATATTATCCAGTGCTAAAAGAAATGTATTATCAAGCCCTGAAAAGACATAGAGGAACCTTAAATGCATATTACTAAGTGAAATAAGTCAATCTGAAAAGGCTACATGCCATATGATTCCAACTATATGACATTTTTAAAAAGGAAAAACTATAGAGACAGTAAGAGAATATCAGAGGTTGCCAGGGGTTGGGTAAGAGGAAAAGAGTGATGAATAGACAGAGCACAGAGGATCTTTAGTACAGTAAAAATACTCTGTATGATACTATAATGATGAATGCATATCATTATACATTTGTCCAAACCCATTGAATTTATAACACTAAGACTGAACTCCAATGTAAATTGTTGACTTTGGGTGATTATAAAGTGTCAAGGTAGGTTCATCATTTGCAATAAATGTACTACTCTGGTGGGGAGTGTTGACAATGGGGGAGGCTATTTATGTGGGGCAGGAGGTATATGGGAAATCTCTGTACCTTCTTCTCAATTTTTCTGTGAATCTAAAGCTGTTGGAAAAGTATGAATTCTTTAAAAAAAAAAAGGTCATCTGGATCTGTGTTATACTTAGCCTTTAAACACTGAAAATAAATATAACATTCAACTCAAGAAATTAGAAAATAGCTAAATAAAATGAGAGGAAAAAGGCAGAACATTATAGTTAAAAATCAGAAACAATAGATTTGATAAATGCATTTCAATATTGGGTTATTGGGAAAAATTCAGGAAATATATAGTACTACTATAAAAACAAAATTTGTTCGTTGGTACATTAAAACAATACCAATTGAGAAAGAACATCACTTACAGAGGATATTAAATGAAGTAGAAGAGAATTATTTGTATAACACAGTGCTAATAAATATGAAAATAACAGAAAGTGGAAGAGTTTATATATTATTCAAATAGACCAGAAACAGTTGAAAACTTAAATTATCTGAAGGACATGGAAAAAATAAAAAAGTATAATGAAGAATTACTATTTAATATTTCTCCTATCAACTCCATTTATTTAGTATTTTTATGTCAGCTGGTGCAATTAAATAAATGGACAAAATGATATATAAGTATTAGGAAGAAATAGTAATACATATGACTTGCACGAAAAAATAAAATATTATGACAATTTAAACTAATGGAAAGACAAAAGGCTGTTAGTGATCTTTATTATTGTTTACTGGTATTGTTAGAATTTTCTTTATTGGATTACAAGAAATCTAGACCTATTAAGGCAATTAGCTTTTTTAAAAATTTTCTCCACTGTTATTTTAATTCTGTATATAACATTTTTTAACTCAAGAAGCTTTAAAATTTTTTGGCCCAATTTTTTTGATCATTTATTTGCTTATTTTCATTATTTATATGCTTAAAAAGACTTCTTTCAGATAAATGATCTTATTTTTTCCTAATTTATTTAGTGCTTTATACATATTTAACTCTTTTCCTTTAAAATAAATTTGTTTTATGGAGTACGATGGAAAAGTCCCTTGATTTTTATTTTATTTTCCAAACAGCTAATTCTCCTATCAGCTGTTATTGAAAAGTATATTTTATCTCTACTGGTTTCTTACCTTTTCTTTCCATTTATTAAAGCTGATATGTGAGAACTGCATCATGATCATCACTTTTATTTCATTAATATTTTATGTTAATATTATCTGTTATTATAATACATATTATGTATGTATATCTCTATATTTGACCTAATAAAAATTGAATTTAAAAGTAAATCAAAATGAAAAGTAGAAAATAAAAGATGAACTACTACTCCATATGTATAGATTCATTACAATTAAATAAAAAATTAACAACATATTTTTTTAAAAAGGTAAGAGCATAAACAAACTTTTCATTTATAGAGAAAATGTAATTGGAAAAACAGCCACTTATGTCTTCATAATTGTTTATTCTCATAGTTCTCCCTGAAAATATTTGTATTACTTTCTATTCCAAGCCTTTCTAAATTTTTGATGTTTATAAAGCTACCTAAGCTCAGATATTTGACAGTGTCTGGGACTAAACTATTCTAAATTTTTTAGTGGCAGCTATATACTCTGTTATTAGAGTTAAAGAATCCCAATTGACAATTTTAGGTCAAAACAATAGTCAACAGCAATAAACAATGGTTAAGTCTTTCAGGGAGTTAAAGATATTGAAGAGGTAAACGTATCCAGAAATTATGGAGTAATATCCAACTGGGAGTAATGTATACTAAATTCATGACTTTGAAATATTAAAGGGTGCAGTTTTTAATACGTCCAGTAATATACTGATAGGTAGAATTCTAAGATGATTACAGTGCCCTCATCTCGGCATCTTGTGCAATCTCTTCCCATTGAATCTGGGCTGCGACTTGTTTCAGACTAATAAGAATATTGAAAAAGTGACCAAGTTTAACTCTTATGATTGGGTTATATTATACACCAAAGTGAAGGGATTTTACATACATAATAAAGGTCCCTAATAGTTGACTTTAATTTAATCAAAAGAGAGATTGTCCTGCTAGCCTTGAAGAAGTGAGCTCCTATGTTGTGAGATGGCTTATGGAGGGGACCACAAGCCAAGGACCTGAGGATGGTCTCTAGGAAGCGAGAAGAGTCCCTGGCTGACAGCTGGCAAGAAAACCAGGACTTCAATCATTCAGCCACCAGAAAATAAATCCCACCAACAACCTGAGTAAGTTTAAATCAGATTTTTCCCAGGTCAAGCCTCCAAATAAGAACACAGCCTGGCTGGCACTTTGATCGCAGCCTTCTGAGATTATAAGCAGAGAACCCAGTAAAGCTTTGCCTGAACTCTTGATCTGTGAAAACTGAGATAAGTATGTGAAGTCTTAAAGGGCTAGGTGTGTAGTAATTTATTATTATTAGCAATTGATAACTAACATATACATATATATGTGTGTGTGTGTGTGTGTGTGTGTGTGTGTGTGTGTGTGTGTTTACTCCAGAAATAGAAAAATAGTATTTTGGGAAGAGTTACTTTGTCATTGATCAAGTTATTTGTTTATCTCCTTAAAATTCTAAAATGTAACGTCAACATTAAAAACATAATAAATTTTTTGACCCTAGGTTGATAAATTAAGGCATTTTAAGATAATGCATTTATTACTGAGTTATGTCACTTGGAGGTACTATCGTGGAAATAGAACTTTCTAACAGTGTTAATGTCACAAAGAAATGTTTGTTTTATCCATTTTACAAACCAGCACAAAGATTTTTCACAAGATGCATGTTTCAGAATGGAAAAGTAAAATCTTGAACTCTCTGGAAGCAGAAAAGTGTTCTCTGGTTAGCTGTGACTGGAACTTAGTCCATTTCTAACACACTAATTTTACTATTTCTTTTAATATTAAAATCATGGTAAAAAGCCCTGCTGGCACCTTCCAAATATTCTGTTTGGAGGAGCACTTGGAAATTTCATTTCGAGTAGACTCTTTTTCAGTGATTGATGCTCCATTAGAACTGATTAAAAGTACATTTCTCAGTCAGCATAATGACTCCAAAAATAAAAGTATTAATAATTATCCATGCCTCTACCAAATTTTTTAAAAAAGCAAACCTCTCTTTGAACGTGACTTTCCAGTTGTAAAGGAAAAAATATCATTCTGTCACATATTAGTTTTCTCCAGATATTATGGGAAATTGCTAAGAGAAGTTCATACTCTTTTCCTTGGAGTCATCCACCTGTGAAGAGAAATATCTGCAACCACTCCGTGCTGTTCTCTCCCGGTGTATATATGCCCTTCGTATTACACCCTGTACCACAGTGCTACTTGGTAAAGGGATTTTGCAGATAACCAATAGACCTTCTTCACGTGGCCATGTTTTTCATTTACTTTGCACTAGCTTTATGAAGTTCTCAGAAAGACTGTATCATTCTTCTTTTGTTACAGAAAATGCAACTTTGAAAAATGCTGCTGTAGTTAGTCTCTTCTTTACCTTTTGGACAACATTCATTTACTATAGGAAAGCATTTTGGAAGTATTCTTGGGTGTCTCCATCATATTACTAGAAACTATACTTTGAAAATGAAGATGCAACTCATTAACATTTTAAGACAAAAACTCACTGAACATTGGTGTAAACAGCTTATTAGTTTGACAAGATACTAGTATTTTGATACTAATTTTGTATTTATTAATTTGTGCTTTGTTTCTCTTTCAGCTACTTGTGGAAAATAATTATAGCCTATGCTCATTGTAAAGCCATAAGAGAAATCCACAATCCATAGTTTTACTGAAGTCTGTTCTTGTTTAAGCTTGCAATGTTATTTTAAGTTAGATGTTTATATTAGCATTTTATCATTATGTTTCAATTAATGACATTAGAGCCATTAACCCATTACAGTTAATGAGAACTATACTTTAGCACAATAGTAACATAGAAAACAAATTTAAGAAACATAACAATAGCATGCAAATAATGCGAGAATAAGTTAACTGAGTATAATTGCATATTGATAATTGTCTATTAAAATAGAAAAACTGAATAATGCAAGTCTTACAGCACAATCACAACTTGGATGACTGAAATGTTGGTTTAGCTGGTATTGTTTCTGAGAACACCTGCCTTTAAAGGCCTTACATATATTATTTAATTCTTACAATATCACTATACATAAAGTATAATTATATTCCTTATCTTATAGTTGAGGGAAGGAAGGCCATCAGAGTTTGAATAAATTTCCAGATTTTAATCCAGGCACTGTGATTGCAGAGTTGGATCCCTAACCAATACGTACTCTCTCTCAGATTTTATTCAACTACAGAGAAATGTAACTGGATGAAATTATTTTCTTTATTTTATTTTTCATTAATTTCAAATTGTATTTAGAGAAGCAGTAATGAAATTGTACTTTCTATGATTTGTATCAATGATTTCGTTGCAATGACCCATTGGCTATTATCCTTGTTATTTGCAGATAGAACTAGGGTTTCTTCTTGATGAGCAGGAGGAGTGTAGCAGGGTAAGCAAAGTGTCTTTCATCTTCCCTTTGATGCTTGTTGGTGGAAATACTCCTCATTATCCCTGGTTAAAAGTGGCTCTTCTACCAATGTATGTGAACCTGAAATGAATAATTTGAAATAAGTATACTCGTTTGTTCATGGGAAGTAAATGCTTAAACGGAAGCTGCGTTTTACATTTTCTCCTGGGTGAAGAGGGTTGATGTCCCAGGGATAGAAACAATTTGACACAGTCAAATCTTCTAAACAGACGAATGATAGACCTCTTGGCAAAAGGAAATTTGGTATTTGTTAACAGGAGAATCCTTATCTATGAATATACAGGATCTACCAACCTGGTTAGGATTGCTGATGGTAGCCAAATCTGGAATCTGCAAATTCACCTTCACCCGGCATGAATCCTTAGGGTTCCCTGCAGAATGTTATGTCATCTATGTAACTAAGTATAAGATGAAGATATTTCATGACCAAAGTCACTCCTTCTGCGTTAATGATGTACCTGTGCATGTTATTAAAGATCTCACAGGTTATGCTGGTTGGAGTGCATTCTAACACAGCAGGTAGAACATGGGGAGAGGCCTTGGAGATCCCAGACCACTTCCTGTTTTGCTTACACTCTATGATTTTTATCCTTGAACCAATGAGAAAAGTCAGATACTAGCAAAGATCTGATTCACTTGAGTCTGCGTTGGAAATAAAATATTTTGTATCTCATTTTATAAAGTGCAAAAATTAAAACAATCATTTGTAGGTTAGAAGTCAGTTTTATAAGTGGAATTCTGAAGTAAAAAAAGGTGAGTTACTTTTTTTCCTGCTGAAAATAGATATTGCTACAACTAAGTTTTAAATCTGAAGTTTATTATTTTTCTTAACTCTTGATCGATTTGCCACTGAAAACGTAAATGTTTCACTTGTCTCAAGTGAGACAAGTAATAGGACTGCATCCATATTTCTACGAAATCTTTGCATCAACTAACATGAAACCAACTAGACTCTGAGTGGAATTAATCACAACTTAAAGTTACTTCCCTTGAATTAAATTTCAAAACTATTTTTAAATTTTTTAAGAATATCAACCATCATAAATAATTTATCTAGTTTTATTTTTATTTTTGCTTTGTTAATTCTTTTCGGGTTATCTTTAGTTGTCTGTATCTGTTTATTGGCCAACAAAAATTATTCTCTGCCTCTCAGGAGTAAACCTTTACTATTACATAGAAATCCAAGAGTAGAGGACATAATTATCATGTAATTGTCAAAAAAGACCATTTTAGAACAATGCATACTCTTTTGTACACTATATGATGGAATTTTGAATAATTTTATACTTATTTTCCAAATTCTATAATTTACAAAAAACATAAAGACAATATTTAGAAAATGAAAGCAACCAGCTGTTATATTAACTTCTTCCATAATTAAACTTAGAAAATTATCCCACAAAAAATATTAATTTTGTTACAGTTGTATTGCAGAAAATACAACAATTTAAGGAAGTAAGCATTTCTGTAATCTTCCATAAGATTAGTCAATGATCGAAAACTACCTTTCCCCTTTAGAAGAATAAGTAATGAATATAGGTAAAAATCAGTATGAATGGTTCAGCTGGAGAAATGGATTTGGGAAGAATGCAATCAGTGAGCAAAACCTCAGTCAGTTATTCATTAAATTACATACATTTGTTTCACAATTTTAATAGCCTGACAGGCAAGAACATACACTTTATTCAAAGTTTTCCTGACCACACAGTGTAAAAAGCACTCTGATCCAGTTTCCATTTGTCTATCCATTACTTTGTTTTGTTTTTTCCAGTGGATTTCACAGTATTTGGAATGATTTTTTTTTTTAATGTATGTGCTTGTATACTTCATCTCTTCACAATGGAACCTCCACAAGGACTGGGATACTGTCTGTCTTGTACACTGGCTGTATCCTCATTGCCTAGAACAGTCTCTAACTTGTAGGAGAGACCCAATTCTTCTATATTAAAGGAATAATGAAGTAAATAAGTAAAAAATAAAATACCTTATTCTTTGAACTTGTGTCACATGCATTTTTAATGCTTATAACTTTGTAACTACATGTCACAAAGCACTTATTCATAAGTATAGTATGTCTTGTGTTATCTTAAGGTACCTATATATGTAATTTTAGCCAGTAGCTGTACTGTTATATAGTACATAAGTTGATGACAGCTTGATTACTGTGACCTTTTATATGGAAAAATAAGAAAAATTGAGTATTATAAAAATCTGAATTCATTAGAGCAAGAAGAGTCTTATTTCTGAACTGGAACTTTTCTGGGTATTTAAAATGTTACTTAAAAAATAGCTATTTTTTAAGACTATCAGAGAGGGGAAAAGTTCAAGAATTAAAATCTTGCTTCCATTCCCCTTATTAGCTTTCTAATGTAAAGGCAAAACTCTTGGATTACTTCTCTGAAGTTAAAAATCGCTCAAGTATTTTAAAGGAAGTATTATCATACTCTTAATAGGCCAATGTTGGGTTTTTGAAGGTTGAGCAAAAGTTATTCAGCAAGTACGAAACTTTCAGACACACAATATCAAATTGACGTTTTTCTCTAGATTAGGTAGTTAATGCAAATGAGATCATAGCTTGAACAAGCTTTGGGGAATGAACAGGCTGTCCAAGAGAGCCAACAAAACTGAGCCTCCTGCAATAGGAAAGGTTTCAATTTTGCCATTTTCTAAACACAGAAAAATGTATCCCTCCAATTCAGAATATTGAATGTCTTATGGAAAGCGAAAGGTCATTTGTAACTGTCCAAAGGATTGATGGAGTTGAGATACCTCTTTGACCTTCACCCTGCACTCATAAAGCATAGTTTCAGATGACAGAGCATCAGGCAAGTTTTCAGAAAATGTCTTTTCTTCTTTTATATTGCATAGCAAGATTGTTACCTGATATTTTCTTTCATAATTGTGTGTCAAGATTTAATTACCTCTTGTCATCCCTCATTAAAAGTTAACTGTCATCTAATGCTGCTGAGCAATGTCTGTGATTTGGACTAAGTCAAGCAGTTCTATCTGCTTTATGCCATTGTTTTCCATCTCGGTTTCTAGAGTAATTGCTTTGGAGGCCTCACAAACCACGACAAGGTCATCCTTTACAAATACTAACCACTAAACCCCCTTCAACACATACATATCCCAATTAATTATTGTCTATTAAAGATACATATTATTAAAACTACTTCATTATAACTCACGGATTTTTTTTTATCCCTATGACTTAATTTTTAAAAACTAATAAAAATTTACTGCAGCTATTAAAAATACAATAAAAGTGTGATATACCTCTACACATAGCTCTTAAAGTAGTGTGTAGGTGTTTACCACATTTATCAATTCTGAAATCTCTATGACATGGAGTGGTTTTATGATCTCTAATCTTGGGACTTGTGTGATAGAAAATATAACAATATTGTGCAATACTTTCTATGCAAAATGATGCCACTGACATACTATATGGAGAGCATGTGCTTCCAGCTGTTTTACTCATAATAATGATGGATTTGAACTGATCTTACTGTCACCTTTGTCATTTAAGCTCCCTTTACATTTCAGCTTTTACAAGGCAGCAGCCTCCTAACTGTTCTCCTTGTTACTAGTGTTAGGGCTATCCAACTCAAATTTGCAATTCGTACTTCTCATAGAATAGAGAATGATAAAGGAAAGATCCCGAAAATATTCCAGAAATGAGAATCCAAAAATAGAAGGCAATTCGAATCCCAGGAAAATGAAAAAACAAAGATTTTAAAGGAAATGAATGGAAATTCTTGGCTTTGAAATATTAAATAGTCATAATAATGCAAACATATTTATTTCCAGCTATTTGAAGAACCTACAGACTGAGCATAAAAGTAATTATAGTGACAAAACAAATACTGAAAATATAGAAGTAAATGCAAATATGGCTATCTTTCATTGCTTTAGCAATGAGAGATATAGATAGTATTACCTCATGCTCCAAAGTTGAGAATCAAAAGATAGTTTGTGGTTGAAGAAATATGAAATGACTATTTATATATATATTATTTAAATTACAATATTTCCCAACTGAGAGATGAAAAAAGTGCTAAAACTATATTGAAAGTAGGAAAAGAAAGGAGAATTGGAAAAATAAATTAAATCTTCATTTATCCTATCAGGGTACCAACTGATTAAAATATAAAGTTGTTACATTTAAAAATAGCTCTATAAAATCTTAACTTAGATGAATTAAAATATTAAAAAATAAAAGCTATTGTCTCTAGGGAATGGAAACATATTTGTTGAAAGACAAATGTTTAAAATTTCTTTTTTCTCTAGGAAATGTCAATTTTTATTAAGAGCCCTGCCATACATTTTAAAAGTAATGTGAATTACTTATATAAACATGCTACGAAATGAATATAGTTTCTCATAATAAGAAAATAATAATGAGATGAATTGTTTCTGAGAGAACACAGGCAGAGTCGAAGCTGAAAAACAAGAGCAATAGTTTAAGTGGACAGTGGTCTGCATTAGGGAGTTAAGAAAGTAGAAAAAAGGGATGTAAAGCTGAAAGAAATTTTAGGCAAAGACTAAACTCAATGAATTGAAGTAGCAGCAATATCTTCAAAGCAAAAACCCAAAGCATAGAGTTTTTTTTTTTTTTTTTTTGCGGCCTCTCCCGTTGCGGAGCACAGACTCCAGACGCGCAGGCTCAGCGGCCATGGCTCACGGGCCCAGCCGCTCCGCGGCATGTGGGATCTTCCCGGACCCGGGCACGAACCCGTGTCTCCTGCATCGGCAGGCGGACTCTCAACCACTGCGCCACCAGGGAAGCCCAAACATAGAGTTTTAATTAACAAAACAATTTGACCATGATTTTACAGTATACTGACATGTAGCATAATCTATCAAAAAAATGGTAACACAAAAGGTTTCAATGATAATTCTTAGTCAATGTACCATTGTAAGAGAATGATTTCAAGAGAAATGAGAAGATATTTTGATTTTTAACCATGACTCCATGGTCCATAGTTAGGGTCATCACTTTTTACCTTATAACAATTGAGCATAATTATAATACTTTCCAGCTATTTTGTACCTTCACCTACACTCCAAAATTCAACCATAACCAAAAAAAATGTGATTTTAAGCATTATCTGGCTGAGTCAAAATGTGGGATGATACAACAAAGTATAAGTCATTTTAGTACATTCTAAAATCTAATATAATAATGTCCACAAGAGACACATTTCCATTTTTTACCTCTGATAATAGTGTCCTTTATTTTTCACCCCAACTCCTCTTATACATAGTACTCACATATGAATCTTCCTTTTTCTACCTCTTTTTATTATATTGTTTATTCATTCTTTTTGTTTGAAAAGTAGGTGTGAACGCCAAAGGCTCCTTTGGAGCCAATCAATCAATGTCTCATAAAAACATCTTCTTAACAATTCCATTCTGTACCACTGAAAGAATTGTCCATATGAGTGTCTAAATATACAATTTTTTTCTAGAAATCATGTATTCATATATAATCCCTTTTGGTCCTTGCCACCATCCAATGAAATATGTAATTATGTGAATGCTTATTTAGTAAACTTTACAGTTTACTAAAACAATTTGACATACTATTATGGGTTGCATTTTGTTCCCCTTAAATTTGTGTGATTAAGTACTAACCCCCAGTACCTCAGAGGATAATCTTATTTGGAGCTAGTATCTTTACAGAAGTAATCAAGGTAAACTGAGATCATTAAGGTGGGCCCTAATTAGTATGACTGGCATCTTTATAAAAAGGGAAAATTAGGACACCAATATTCAGACAGAGAGAAGACGATATAAAGAGACACAAGGAAAAACCCTCTACAAGTCAAGGACAGAGGCCTGGAACATATCTTTCTCTCATAGCCCTCAGAAGAACCCGACCCTGCCGATACCTTGATTTTGGACTTCTAGCCTCCAGAACTGTGAGACAATAAATTTCTGTTGTTTAAGGCACCCAGGTTATGGTACCTTGTTCAGCAGCTCTAGAAAGCTAATAGACATACTCACGTTTGATGATTTCACATCCATCATGCCTTCCCTTGCAATTTTCTTTCAAGTATGAAACGAAACTATCTACTAGTAATTTTCTAAACAAGCTCACTACTTGCTCCTTTGATTTCCTCTGCCAGATAATTCCTTTCCCACTCTTTCCTCCAATTTATCTCTTACTCATCCTTCAAAGCTTTTCCTCACGAAAGACATTTCTGTCTTTCTACAAATAATAAGGAAGAGGAAAGCCTGGCAGTGATGGTTTGAGATAAATTCTCTAGCATCTTAGTGCCTTTATGAAAGTCTTTGTAGTAATGCCTTGACATTTCAAAATATGTTACCAAGGTACAGAGGTCTTTCTCAGAGAAAAAAAAGATTTTAAAAAAATTAAAGAGAAACAAAACAAGTCCTCTTCTACTTGTTGGAATAATTCTGTTATTAGAATGGGAAAGAAGGGAAACTATTTGGACTGGATGCACCAACATATGATGAAAGAGAGAAGCAGAGTGTATGCATTAGACTCTCCAAAGGGGTCCATTATTAACAATAGAAGTATCTCTAGCTTTGTACAAGCTCAAAGAGCCTCACACCGCTCCCCCATCTCTGCATCTACCATCATACTCACGCTGCTCAACTCTGCTTACTCTGTTTCACCATGATAAGTCTTCCTTCAGAAAATTGTCCTGCCCCCAAGATTGAATTCACTGCCTTTGCATAGCTCCAGGGAGACCCAGGGTTTCCTCCATGGCAGCACTATAGGACCCCATCACCAATGACACCTTCAGACTCCTCTCAGGCTGCTCTTCACCTTCCCGTCTCTGCTATTGCTACTTTGGCCTTTGCTCAGCCCTCATTTCAACGACTTAAGTTATGACATGTGCCTAGGACTCATGCGTCTCTTCAGTTAGACAATCACGGTGTATTCTTTAGTTCTCAATTCAACAGTTACTCTTCAATAGACCCTCCTTGACCTTTCCTCTTCCCAACAGCAGATCAAGTCCTCCCGTTATGCATTTTCACAGACCCCTGTGCTTTTCCTTCATGGAACGTATCTCAAACAGAATTATTTAACCTTATAACATTTTTATTATTATATTTTTAAACGTGGTTCAAACTTATCAAATACAATTTATCATCTTATCCATTTTTAAGTGTATACTTGCATAACTTTTAATTATTTTTTTCCTTTATGTCAGTTCTGTGTGCCTGGAGTTATGTTTACTCACAACTGTATTCCTGCCATCTAGCATACACACTTGTTTGGTATTTAAAAAGTATTTGTTGAACGAATAAATTCTTACATATTTGTTTCCTTTCCATCTTGATGACAAGAAATGTGTACCTAGCAATTATCAATGACTGACACAAATGCTTCTCAAAAAGTATTTGTTAAATCATTTATTCATTCAAAATATATCTTGAGCATTTATAATATGCCAGACATGAGGCTTAGCCCTGTGGACATTTCTATGAATAAGACCAAAAAATCCTTGAAGGTTAAAACCTTGCAGATTGACAGGATAAATAAATAAATAAAAATGATCTTAAGTACTATGGAAAAATAGCTTAGTGATGTGATATAGACTAACTGGCCAGGACTAGGTTCATGGGCACTGTATTAGCTTTAGTTGCTATAACAAAATACAAGTATTTATCTCTCACAGTCCTGGAGGCTGGAAAGTTTCAAAATCAAGATGCCAGCACATCCTGGCTCTGATGAGGACCTGCTCTTAGGTTTGTATACAGTCACCTTCTCACTATATGCTCAGGTGGATGAGAGAGAGAGAACTAGCTCTCTTCTCTTTCTTTCCTTTTCTTCATTTTTAAAAAAATAAAGCCACTAATCCCATCATAGGGGCTCCATCCTCATGACCTAATTACCTCTTAAAGACTTCTACAATTGAATTTTTCAGGAGATACAAACATTCAGTCCATGGCAGGCACGCAATATTTGTTGAAAAATGAAGAATAGCCACATGCAGTGTGGAAAAGGAAGGGTCCTCTGAGGAGATAAAATTTAAGCACAGAGCTAGGAAATTAACTCTGGACATGAAGTCAGCTATGCACCGAGAATAAAATAAGATTCAAGCAGAGAAAAAAATGTATGTTTATAGGTGCTTAGATAGAAAATAATTGGATATGTGCAAGCAATATAAACGGAGCCAGTTAAGCTTAATTCAGGTAGTATAGTATGAAACTGGAGAATTGGAGAGCAGCTAGATCACCTATGACCCCACAGGCCACTGTAGAGAGGTTAGAAGGATATAATTTGATGACTGTGTATCTGCTCTAATATTCCAGGATAGATAGAACAATTCTAATTTTATACATGTAGAAACTGAAGCTTAGTAGAACTGAGTTACTTGCTAGTAAGTGACTAAGGTAGGTAGTCTAAGGCCTTCGATTTAAATTCATTGTTTATTCCACTTTACTATAGTCCTTCTGTATACACTCTGGATGATAGCAGCTTTCAGTAGAAAGCCCACTGAGGTGGTTTGTATGAAATCCTTCTGGGCATGACCCTCACAACTAGCTTAAAAACTAGTTAAATAGGTCATAGACAGCTAGTTAAAAGGAAGAAAATACTTAACCTCTCTCAGGTTTAGTTGTCTAATCTGTAACATTAGGAAGCTAGAACTAATGAATTTTAATATCATATAAAAACAAATTTAATGTGCAAACAAAATACCAGTTGAGAGTAATAGAAACTACTGTCTCTTCACATGGTGTTTCTTCCATGCTTTTATACTTTGCTCCTCATTTTTCCTTTATTTATTCCAACATTTTTACACTTATAGATTTATTAGGAATCTACTGGTTCCCCCAAAGCACCACAATACTTCTGATAAAATAAAATTATTTTTACAATTGATGATCCTTTTGTACAATTGATGTGTGTTATAAAAGCTTTATGCAAAGAATATTATTTAGCAATACATGACTAAAAAATAAGTAGACATATTTTCTGCCTTCATTTTCCCAGTCTAGTGAGGTAAATATATTTTCAACCTCCTTATAAACAGCAAGCATGACATAAACTGAAAATTTTTATCATACCTAACCCCACAATTTCAAACAGTGCAGCTCAATGTATGAACAAAACCAAATTGCTGAATTACCCAAATTTCTTTTGTTTAGTTTTCAACCCTCCTATATCTAGAGAAAAGCTTAAGATTGGTTGGAGTGAATATGTAGGTGTATATATTTTCCAACATACAAGACACTATGATTTTAAAATAGTTTCTGGCGGGTGACTTCAGGCCAAGGAAGGAATACTTATGGCTTTAGTTTGGAAAGAGATCACAGAGAATGTGAACTGCATGAGGACTAACTCTATAGTAAGTAAGGAAACCAGCAAACACTTTGAATTTTTTACAATCTGAAAAAATAAATAATGTAATTGAAGGCAATCCATTGTCAACTATTTTATCAAAAATATGCACTATGTGTGTTTAATATAGAATTTGGTAAACAAATTAGGTGCATATACATTTCTAGGCTTACAAAAAATACATTCAAATATGTAAGTGCTCTAGACTCACACAGTTTAGTGGTAGAGTAACATGGATTATACATACAATATTTAAAACTGTAATAAAGATGAGGTGGGGGATAGTAAAGAAGCAAAAAGAAGAGAAAAGGCAGGAAAGAGGAAGGGGATAAACAAAAAGAAGGTTGCAGGTTATGGAGGAGCGAGGAATACAGTCATAGTGATTGCAGAAATACCTCTAGCCCAATGCGTTAAAACTGTTTGCCAGTTTGCAGAAGTTTCAACCAAGTGCAAATTTATACACGTTCTATTATATCAAATTTCATCAGTTTATCACAGTTGCTGATGAGAGCTGTGATTATTCTGTAATTATTTGACAAGTTTAACTAATTAAGTATCAGTAATTCATTTGAAAGTGTCCCTGTTATTTATGTGTTGGTAGTAATTCATTTGCATTTACATAATCTTGATCATTTTATCCTATGTAAAGCTGTGAGTTACATTAATGGTATCTGTATATGTTTAAAGTCATAGAAATGTGTACCTAAGTTGAACTTTATATTAATGTCACACAAATGAGTATGAAATCAACCATCTATAATATTATGGGCAGAAACGTATTTACTTCAGGATACATTCATTGTTGGCTGGATCTACATGGGTCAATGGTGGAATATATAATTGTCAATTCCAATAAAACAATTGAATTAAATATAGAATGGAAACTGAAGAGATAGTAAAAGTTGATGATGACAGGAAATAGTATGCTGTTAAATAACATTAACCTACAAAAAAAAAAAAAGAATCTGGCAAAATGGAGTCAACATGAAGAATAGCCAAGTTATTGTCCACTTTAATTGATAGCCCACTGTCCGGATTACCAGCATCTGGTACAAGTAAGGTGTACTGCTCTATATATTCTTTTGTAAACATTGTGATTTAACTTGTAAATTTATCTACACTGGTTCTAAAATTACTGCAATTTCCACATTGTTTAGAATGTTCAATCTTGGAGATAAACAAACCTGGAGCACAAATTCAGCACACTGAAGTTTTTTTCTTTTTTGGATGAAAACAGTGAGGTTTGATTCCCACTCCCATCCCCAACCCCTGTTTATCATGGAGAATTTCCCATAGCCATAGCCAAATGTTTTAATTTATAGAACATTCTGTGTTTTGCCACTGGCAATGAAATCACAACTAATGAGTTTCACAGACTGCAATAAAGCCCTAGAGAAAACTATATGCTATCTGTCAAGCATATAATGTTAAGTTTTAATAATGCATAATATGTTTAAACAACTTATCAAAGTGCATCTCTTTTTCAAAAGAAAAAAAGAAAAGGGAGATGCTTAAAAATATTGTTCCTAGAGGCCCTCTTTTTAAATAAACTATTGTTAATTGCTTAAGAATTGAAAATACTGCCGTTTTTTATTTATTTTTTTTTTGCGGTATGCGGGCCTCTCACTGTTGTGGCCTCTCCCATTGCGGAGCACAGGCTGCGGACGCGCAGGCTCAGCGGCCATGGTTCACAGGCCCAGCCGCTCCGCGGCATGTGGGATCTTCCCGGATCAGGGCACGAACCCGTGTCTCCTGCATCGGCAGGCAGATTCTCAACCACTGCGCCACCAGGGAAGCCCAATACTGCTATTTAAAATAATGCATTCATCTATGTGTTCATTTAGGTCTGTGCTATCAAAAACATTAACAATGCCATGGTTTTAATAATCATGAAGGGATTATATTTACCTCCTAAGAAAAATTTGCCAAATAGATTTTACTTGGTGAGTGTCCTTATTTACAAAATACTGAAAAGTGTGGTATTTTGAATAATCATTCAGTCTTAAATGCTATGAAAGTGAGAGTTTCTTAATTTTTTGAATATTTTTCTTAAAGTGTGACCATACTCTGCTTTTTGGTATTACAGAGAGGGAAGATAATATTTTTTAATGGCATATCTCTATGATCTTGAATGAGAACCAGGAATGTTTTTCTACCATTAACACAGCCAAGCTCACATATCATTCACTGCCAAGTAGTCTGTGTAGGTGATATGACCTGAGAGGGCAAGGAGGAATTCCTATTCTACATAATATCTATCGGGAAATAACTATGCAGCAACTAGAGGTCCTGTGTTTCCCAGATATCTGTATTAGTAAGAATTCTTACTACTAAACTCATATCTATTAATGATTTGTAATCACATATGTTTTCACATGTAAATATTTTTTCATGATCTCACATGGGACTTCTTCTTGGGCCTTCGGGCTTGTAAACTTCTGGAAAGCTAAGTGAGAAAGTTAGGTAGTATTTAAATTATATGGGATTTTGGAGAAAGAAACATGATAAAATGAAAGAAAGAAGGGAAAGTATGTGTTGAGATTTTCCCAATAAAGCCGTTCATATGAGACAAGAGAAAGGAAAGAAAAAAGGACAGTAGATACTAAGGGGGAATAGCAGGCTACTTTTTTTCCCTCCAATGTTTCATTCTCTTTATTCTCCTTATACTTTGAAAATATCATAAGGAATGCATGGATGTGAGACATGGAACATGGAAAACAAGGAATTAGAAAATGAATTATCTCAACTTCACAATAAAAGAGTAAAGGCATATATTCAGGGCATGGAGTTTCAGTAATTTGGATCATATTTGTTAGTTGAATTTCCCTCTTGGATATAATGGAAAAATAATGAGGCAGGGGTAAGTGATGAGCAATGAAATGCTTTATCATAGGAATTATGGCTTCAGAGCTTAACTGATTTTCCAGGGTTGGAAGCACTAGGGACCGTAGATAGAGGCTTGACCTAAATATTATCTAAAGGAATAAAAACAAAAATCACCTATGAAGAAAATCTCCATGAAAATTTCAACTTATGGTAATGAACAAATGAATAATAAGTACCAGCAAGTAGGGGGCACTCAGACAGATCCTGGCTGAACCATTTATTAGCTGTGTGGCTTTAAGTAACACTTACAGTCTCTACATCTTTGTGTCCTCATCTATAAAATGAAGATATGTATCCTTACTTGTGAAAATTAAAAATAATGTTTATAAAATAATGTGTCTGGCAGAAGCAGATGCAGCTTATAGCCAAAACTCCATGTAATGCAGCTATAATTATTGTCAACATAGTATTACAGGCAAACTTTTCTTTGTTTTCCTCCACAGTTGTCCAACAGTTATCCACATTACTCAGAACTCCACTCCATCATGAACCACTTTGCCTGTCCTATTCTCATGTAGGGCTTATATTTCTGATTAATGTCCTATGTCCCATTACCTCCTGGCCTTGCCCTTATCTTGCGATAGCTGCCTAATTTATAGCCTGTGATACTGTTAATGAGTTACAATATTTACATAGGTCTTGCTTAGAATGTGTACTAAATATGTGTTGATTGATGTGTAATCCTCCCAGGAAATACTATTTGAATCAACCTTAGAAACTTGAAAGAGCTGGAAGAGCTATTCTTGGTCAGTCAAATCTTATTGGTGCTTTTCAAATATGAGCAATGTAGAGAGAGTGGTCATTGGCATAAAAGAGCCCTGCTTGCTGAGATCTTGAGTTTCAGGGTTAACAATGCATTCAGAATAGAACAGATGCTGGGAGCTTGCAGGGGATCTGGCAGCATGGTAGGGATGCAGGGTATATTGAATCTTAATTACAAAAACAATGTAATACTAATATTAAAGAAAACATTATGAAAAGAAAAAAAATATGTTACCTGTCATCTCCACCCTAAAAAAACAAAACTTATTTTCATCCCCTGCTTATTGTCTTCCAATGTTAGGTTGACTACCACCATCACCAAGAGACAGCCTTCTTTGAATGGATGTGGTCTTCTTACGTAGTCACTTAAGTGTAAAGCTGATCAGTAGGGAAACTAAATGAATCAAACACTTCTGATTTAGCCTGGTTTATGTGCAGCCCTCTGCTGCACACTTTGTCTCAGGTAGGCAAAAATGGCAAGAAAACAGAACTCTTTTAGACAAATAACCATCACTCACTGACGGCAGAAAGATGCATAGTAGACCATGTCTCTGGATCGGCTAGTCACTGACCTGTTCTGGGTTAATAATATTTATGTTTGAATAGTGTAATACCAAAAAGGAAAAGGCATTTTAGCATACTGGGCCATTAGGTATGGTAAAAAACTAAACACATTTGATTTAAACTAAATATGAGATATATATTTAATGTAAATATATAATGTATAAAATACTTTAAAGTCTCTAAATATTTTATAAAATATTTGATGACTTCAGAAAGCATATTATATCAATCAAAATAGGAAATAGGAAAATATAAGTTTTTTAAACTTATATATTATTTAAATTTAATCAGCACACTTTACTTGTGGATTCTGTCACAGAAGATCAGTTTGCAACTCATTCTTATCTCGTTAAAAATGTCAGAAAAGGCTTCAAAATCATAAAAATGTGAGTCATTTTTCATGTCTGAGAATCTTTTTGACCAGCAGATAGGAGTATATTAAAGTGACTTATTATGAGAAAATAAAGATGTCAAAGTTCTTCTGAAACTGTCCATTGGAGTCATTTGAGTGCCTTGTGATATCGTTCCTTTGCAAATTGTCCCCTCAGTCTGCAAATCCACAGTGTCTTCTGCTCAGTAGTAAATATCCTTCCTGCTATTAATTCCTTCCATTACATTTGAGATTTTTCACAACTCAAAATAACAACCAGTAAATGTATTTTAATCTGCCATTTGCAGTGCAACCCTTGTCTTCTCCATCTTGTGGCTTGTACTTGTTTGTTCAACACCACCATCTCCTTGATCTGCATCATGTGTGTCATGCCTTCATGATACACTCTTTATTATTTGTACATTACAATGGTATGTTTTTTAAAATATTGATTAGCCATTTAAAACTCAGCTTCTGAATTATTCTATTGTTGAATTATTTTGCATGTTTAGACTCCTAGATATATACTGTTCTGCTGTAAAACAACATTATCACACAAAGCATTGGTTCTGGAGTCAGTTATAACTGGAATCCAATCTGACTGGTGCTGTCATTTATTAACAGAGTGTTCTTGAATATGTTATGTATTGCCTCAAAGCTTCAGTTCCTTATATGTCAGCTGAGGTTATAGTCACCATTATATTATTATTGGGAAGGTTAGGTGATATATATATATCAAGCAATCAGCAAATACCAAGTTCTCAAAGATTTAGGTAATATACTGATTTATCCATTACACTGGTAAGAAAAATAGGGCATTCTAGGGCAATTTTCAAAATTTTGGCTCTCTGAGTTTACAAAAGAGCTTATAGTTAGTTGAATGAGATTTTCTTTTCTAATTTTTCATTATCAAACATGCCTTAAAATCATCCAAAGGAAACATAATTATTGTCAATTTATGGATTTCTGCTATCCATTGTTAATACTAATCCAGATACCATTTCATCTCAATTATATGTTCTGAATGTAAAGTGGGATTTTGCGCTTTGGGTAGAATCTGGTCTCTGTACAGATTATGGTTTTCATTTGTAAAAAAGGAAAAATAGAAAGATTGATGCTCTGTCAGTGATATTCTATTACAAACACATAATTTATGAAGAAAATCTCAGCATTAAAATAATTAATGTTGCAGATAATGGCCCACTCATTTAAAGTAATATTCATAAACAGCAAATGCCCAGTGAGTACAAGATTGTGTTTTTTCTTTTAATTTTACTGTAATGATATTTATTTTATAAGAGTCTCAGTGGTACAAATAAGGAGCTGGATTTGTTTATATCCAACTGAGCTCAAAAATGACAAAATTTTCCCATTAAGGAGTGAAAATGCTAAACCTTGGGTTCAATTTCTCAATTTTGCTAACTGCCTCAAAAATGTATATGTCTCAATGTGGCAAGGAATATAATTGCACAGAATTTCAGTAAGGCTTATTTCAAACAGCCAAGGAAAATAAAATGGATTTTTTAATGAAAGTTATTACTTTACTATAGTAATAGTAGTAGATAGTAGTAGTAATGATCTGCTGGTAAAAGGGACAACTGCAGTTTTAGTAAATTTTACCTTTCTATTCAAATTTCATAGGTATTAATATTGTTATGACAATTTAAGATTTTATAGAAAAGTAACATATCAGTTGCTTTGTTATTGTTGTGGAATGCTTGGACATTTTATATCATTACAGTCTCCATAATGTTTACATTGTGTAGCTACATGATGAAGACGTAATCAGTCCTGAGGAGAGTCAAGTGTATTCCATTACTTTGAGGGTATATTTGCTGAATTCTATCATGAGGACAAATTTAAACTTGCTTAATCATTTTGGTCAGTTCTAACCTTCACTATTTTCAGAGATGTCTGGTATTTTAAAATAAAACTTAACAAAGATAAACATTTAAATATCAGGGCCTATTTTTAGAACTAAATTTTAGTTACCATATATATAAATGATGGCACTGTTGAATTTATGTTGGAAGTAAGTATTGATTTCCAGAAAAATTGATGTAGGAGCCTCCCTCTCTCTAGCACACACATACATACACAAGCACATGCACACAAAAGTTTTACCTTAAAACAAAATTTGGATAATATCAAATATAATAGAGAACAAGCAAGAAAATCTAACCACACAGAAAAATCAGACTTTTAAAATTTTTCTATTATTTTCTCCAATTTTATATGCATGCATCATCTTGATTGGTTTCAACTTGTCATCAGTAAATATAATGCTGCAATAAATTTTGAGTGAAATATTTATTAATTTTTAGTGTTTCTCTAAAATAAAAATTTCAGAAATTAGATTATTGGATTTTGGTTCATGAATATTTCTGCAATTTAAAACATTTACTGTGTCTTTCATGTCCATAATTGTAAAATAGTTTATTTTGCCTTAAACAATGTAACTACATACATGGAGGTTATTGTGATTCCTAGCATAATTGTTGAAAAGAACATATAATAAAACCCTCCACAATTTGACATTTTTTAAATAGTAAGGGAGTAAATACAGTAAACAAATTTTGCAATCTCAGCAGGAAATCTGAATGAGGCCCTGTTGCATGAAGAAAATCAGGAAGACAAGCAAGTAACTTAGATATTGAAAATATGATGAGGGTCAATGATTTCTTATTCTCTGTTCCAAACTAACACTTTACAAAAGTATCATCAATCAATTCTCTTTGCTAATTAAGTCTTTGACCTACTGGGAATGTCACTTAGATTTTTAAAGAATTTTCAATAAACAGTGCATCCAATGAACGAAAATCTTTAGTGTCCAATTTTCTTTCTTCACCACCACTGGATAGTCAAGCTAGACTCTATAGATACCCAAATCCAGGATAGTGCTAACTCTTTCAAGGAAAAAAAATCTACCAAACAAAAACTAATACCCTAGAGGCATTTATTAATATCAAATGGTAAGATTAATGAATCTTATAACACAATCACTCTACTAGTGTTTAAACATTACTTGATATAAAATAGGTCCACTGAGCTAGATTTATGAAGAAAATTGATGACAGAAGAATACATAACAAGATTTGGAGAGCAAGCTGAAGCCAAAGGAAGCAGAGCAGTCAGAAAAATAATGTTATAAGAACTTGCTGAAATACAAGCTCAAACAATACATCATTCCTTGAGGGTGCTGGGTAGTACTGGGCACTGGGGAGATGGAGGTGGCTTCAAGAATAAGACACCTATTAGATATTTAGAGCTCTTTGGGTACAAGCACTAGCAAAAATAAAAATTGGAAAAGAATTCTATTTTCACAACTCATAGAACTTGAAGGATGGGCAGTGATAATTAGTACTACTGAAAATTCTTTTCCAGGCCCCCTATATTTGGATTAAATTGAAAAGTGAATTATGAATGATCTAGGGAAGCATGGAAAAGAACTACTATTTGTTGATTACTACAAGGCACCCTAAATAAATTATTTAATTTAGTGCCATTTTCAATTCTTGCCATATTATCTAGATTTTGTAAGTGAAGAAATCTGGGCTTAGAGAAGTTGAATAATGTGCCCAAGGGCATGTAACTAATGGGAGAAAACATTCTGGTTATCCCCAAAGCCTAAGCTTTTAGCTCTAATACCTTACCCTATATTATGTTCATATAAGATTAACATTAAGTGAAGAAGAACTGATACATAGTTTAATATTATATACTCTTGTTATGAACAGTCCAATATAATGCTGCTTCTGTTTGCCGTTGGTGCTTCTATATTATCCTTATGCAAACGTTTAATCAAACATCTTGCTTTAGCCCTTACTCAGTCTTCTATTTTGCAATCTATCATTTGAAAGGCATTAGATGAAAAAAAAAAAAAAAAGAAACCATGTAACCAAACTATCGCCCAATTAGAAATACATTAACATAACATAAAGTTTACATTAAATTATATGTAACTTTAGGCAAGGTGTTGTATAGAGAGTAATTTATTAAATGTGATAGTTTGGCTAATTTTTAACTTAAAATGTATCTATAATGCATTGTTCATTATAAGGATTCTTTCTGAGAATTTACCAGTGGAAATCAGAATCACTAGAGGGCTATGTATGGCACTCACTGAGAAGGATACTAGTAACCACATATGAAGGTTGGAAGATTTCAAACAACAGCTATAATGTAGGTTTCATTTTTCAGACAACTGAATGTAACTGCATAAATGTCCATCATTTAGGTTCTATTGATCCAATATTTGGGGGAGTATTTTTTTCTTTAAGAGTAAGCTGAAATACACTTTTAAAATACAATGAAAGGTTTAGCATCTAACAATGATTTGACATTTAAAAATGGTACCTTAGAAATGAAATGAAATAATTTAATCAACTCCTTAACTCAACCTGACACTAAATCTCAAAATCCAAATCAGAGTCAGAGCTTCCTGCCAATACTGTTCAGGAAAACCATCCCTGACTGGAAGGCTGACTGAAACTCAGAGGAGAATCTATTTTAATAGGGAATAATCAGTTCAAAGAAAAGAACAAAAGTAGCAAATCTGTTTTGTCCTGTGAATCTACATCACTCTACCTGCCTCAGGAAAAGTAAAGCTGCAGATGTCTGGCTTTTTATGACAAAATCAATGTATGAAATAAATCAAATTTGCTGAAAATTTGGTCGTTGTTATTATGCTTTGCAAAACTGCTTTGCAGGAAACCTTCAAATTCAAATGAACTGTATTCCAAATCTGCATTTGGAAATCAATTGTCAGGAATTGAGACAGGCAGTTACCTTTCCTTCTTTCTTTCCTCCTTCACCCGCCTCCCCCAATGACAGTATAATATGCTATTCGTATGTGACAGGGCTGAGGCAGGGGGCAGGGAACATTTTTTTCAGAGAGCTGTTTTTGGTGACATTTCTAGATTTACCTACCAAACATTGTTTTATTCCCTATATTTACTGGGGAAGAAGGGGGAGAGGGGGTAAAGCAATAGAAAGATGGATTTTCTAAGCAAGAGAATCTCTTTGAAGTATGTCACAAAAAGTTGCAATTCTATATCTTTGTGTGATTATGTGTGAAATACTATAAACCTAGATTATAATCTCAGTGAGAGAAGAGTTCATGTCTGCATTAATTTCCTGATGAAATTTCAGTGCCTAACACAGCACCTTGCATGTACTAAGTGTTCAATGAATATTTATGAATGAATGAATTAGCTATGTATAAACAGGAAATTATAGAAACTGAACTCAGTTCCCCCATCATATGCTTCTGAAGAACCTAGCTAGATCTTGGAATCCCCGATGCCCATGAAAGGGAGCTTGCATACCAGGGAAACAGTTCTAACCTCATCATCCTAGACCATTTTGAATTAAGATGCAGAAATAAGGAGACACAATAGCAAACATGCATCCCTGGCTAATGGATTACCAGGTGAGCATCAGTGTTTCCAGTCCAAAAGTACAAACAATGTGTGTATGTGTGTCACAAAAATCAAAAGTTCTCAGAGGGAAATATCAGTTAATTGCATGATTTTCAAACTTTTCACCCATTAGTGATTTTAGAAACACATTTAATGAATTGTGACCAGAATTTTAAAAAATCATCTAGGCTAGACCAGAATAAAATAGAAATAAATAGGATGAAAAAGAAAAGTAAATATCCAAGTGCATTAGCAAAAAATTTTTAATTTCATTCTCTTACATTGTACAGCGTTATGATATCTCCAGCAGAAGACCACAAGAGTCCTTATTATATACATTTTTTGGTTTATTCTATTTTGTTTTGTTTTGTTTTGTGTTTCTAGTGAATTTGGAACATAGGAATTACTATATCCTGAGGCAGAATCTTATACTACTAAGCAGGTCCAACTGTTCGAAAGTTCTACTTTCAAGGCAGCGTGTGAATTGGTTAGAGTGAGCAGATCTGGCTTCAAAATCTGTTCTCCCCATTTCTTACCTATGTATTCCTTCAACAAATGTTTAATGACATCAGGTCCATGTTTCTTCATCTGTAAAATTAGGATACAAATTTCTACCTGTTCGTTGATAAGCATTAAAAGTAAGTATAAAACACGTAAACAAACAACACAATTTGTACAACATAAGTTGTAGTTACCATTAGTTTAGTCTTTAGTGTGGTTCAGAAAATGTAACATGAAACATATTCCATTTGTGTTTACAATATGAGGAGCTTTCACACAATGTCAGACTTTGACACAAAGTCAGAATGTCTTAGGGGTTCTTGCAACTACCCAACTCTATAAATATAGAAACTATCTTACTGCAGACTTGAGGTCTTAAATCTTACTTAGTTATTTTCAGTTTTTTTTCTCCAAAGATTTGCTCTGAAAAGGAACATAAAAAGGAAACCATTGATTAGCAGGAAGCTGTGCCTGAATGAAATTAACAATTAGATGGATTTCAAAGAAATTGGTAACAAGTAAACATTTTAAAATTAATTGAATACAATCTATAAATTAGTCCTCTTTGCTGTAAAAGATTACCTTGCAATGAGGTAGTAATGCATCTATAAAATCAACTTCTGATTGTAGCAAAACTAGTGGGAAGGACACAGTGACATGATGAATCTACATTGAATATTTGAGATCCTTTCTTATGTAGTCTTTTGACAAGTCATAAAGAAAATTAAATTAACTGTGCACTAATAGAGAAGCCATCAGAAATTGCCTGTATGGAGTTACAAGAGTTTTTGATGTCATGCTGCCAGAAATAACTGGAGTCATGCTCACCACTAAGGAAGAATAGTGGGTGCAAACAGAGATTCATGGTAAGTTGAAGGAAACATTCTGTCTATATCTCAAGGATGAAGGAAGAGTGAGATATCCAGTGAGAGCTCCAAAGGTAAGCTGATCTAGATTTGTGAAATAGATACTAAATTATTTCTCAAAGACATATTATAATTGTGATACTTTTGTATATGATTTTAAGTAACAATGATGACTATTAAATTACTAATCATAAATATATAGCATATAAAGTTTTGAGTATAACATTGATTGTTGAGAAAACAATTGAGTTGTAAAGTGTATCTAGTTCACACCTATGACAAAACTAGCTGCCAAAATAAAAAGCCATTTTTATGCATTAAATTATGTCCCCCTGAAAAGATATGCTGGAGTCCTAAATCCTAGTACCTCATTATGTGACTTTTTTTGGAGAGGCTTTACAGAGGTAATTAAGTTAAAATGAGGTCATTAAGGTGAGCCCTAATCTAATATGACTGGTGTTATTATAAAAAGGGGAAATTTTGGACACAGTGAGAGATATGCACAAAAGAAGAACGTCATGTGAAAATTGAAATTATGTTGTCACGATCCAGATAACTACCAGAAGTTAAGAGAGGGGTCTAGAACAAATTCTTCCCTACCGCCTCCAGAGAGAGGATGGCCCAGTTAACACCTTGACTTTTGGACTTTTGGTCTCCAGTACTGTGAGATAATAAATTTGTGTTGTTCTGAGCCACTCAGTTTGTGACACTTTGTTATAGCAATGCTAGCAAACTCATGCAGCCATAATTTCATTATTTCCTGAATTAAGATACACCACTACCAAGAAACAGGTTATTCCTTAAAGTAGCAGAATTGTGATGAAGTGTTAACCTCTCAAATGCTGGTATACAAATTCAAACCTTAAAGTTGACAGTTTACTCACAAGTTTATCACTTTACTCATAGGTTGTATGGTCCGAATTTAAATTGAAAACAGATGCCCTGAGCTTTCTAGAGAGTCTGTTATTAGACAGTGGGTCAACTGGATAGTTGAATGACTGCAGTTTTTGGTTTTCAATGGGATGTGGTGGTGACCAAATTCGAAACTATAATTCCTAAATGTTTAAAAATAGAAGAGTTTTGTATGCTTAAAAAAAAAAAAAAAATTCCAAACTGTTGCCACTGTCAATGATTTAAGACTGATTTTTAAGTAACTTATTTTCCTTCCTTTTAAATGGTGTTTTTATTTGTCTTATTTAATCAGTGCATGACTTATTCCATGTCTGGGCTAGTAATGTTTCTGTAATAAGATACTTAGTGGAATGGAAGTTAGCCTTGCTCTGTGTTGCTCAGCCTATCATTAAGTCATCTGGAGTGTGTTGAACTAAGACAAATGTATTAAAATTTATATCATTACAAATCTATAGTTATTATTTCTTTAGGTAACAAAAGAGCAAATAGAGTTCTTTTTAAGGTTAAAATGCAAAATTATTTAATCTTTTAATGTTATTTGCAAAATGTGTGGCCTTGAATGGAAATTTTCACTAACTTTGTTAATAACGGGGATTTTTATCCACTTCTACTCACAAAAACCAAACTATACACAAAATAAGATGATGAATTAGGAAGGAAATGCTGTTAAGAGAATTACTATAAGCATGAGGAAACTATTAGACAAGAGTTTTCAGTAGTCTAAAATTCTGAGATTTGATTTTTAAATGATGAAACATCCAATAAGCCAAATGACTCTGCATAAACATGTACATGGAATAAATTATTCCAAATGAAAGCATGGATATTATTTGTTCAGCTGTTTTAGTGGTTGGAGCGTTAGGAACAAAAGCTATTATTGTTCAATGTATTTTTTCACAGGAAATAGACAGTGGCAAACATACAGTAGTTCAACACATGAGATCAGAGACATGGTTTTTATAGTAAACCAAGAACAGATGTTGGAATGATTCGAGACCTTTAGAGAAATTATTAGTTATGTTTGCCTTTGAAAGCAAAGAAAGTTTATAGAGACTCACATATCTGATTATATTAAGAAACAGACAGGTTTTCAAAACCAAAAGCTTTAATTCATTCAAGCTAAAAGTTTCTGCTGCATAAATTCTGAATATACTACTCAACACTATTGCAAATAATTACAATAAGTTCCATGTTAGCTAATTATAAAAATTACTGGGTCCTCACATACAACCTAAGTATCCCTATTCACTAAAAAATCACATAGAAATAGGATTTATGCTGCAGGCAAAAATTGGTATTTAAGAGCAATCACTGAAATCAATTTGATTTACATACATTAGAAAAAAGAAATTCTCTAGGTAACTGGAAGGCATATTTTCTAAGGTTGAACTAAAAGCCAACAAGTAACCTTTTACCATATATAAAACACCTGTTTAAAATGATTTTACCTCATCAGTACTTCTAAGTTATTGACCGCTAAACTTTAACTTTTCATTGTTCCTTCTCTGCTTTAGGATCTCCGTCCCCTCTTACTCAGCTTATATTCCATTGTACTTCATGATAATCATTCCTTAAGAGACATTCTCCGTTTCAGTGATCCTGCCCCACTCTGGAGTACTCCCTGGGCAAAGCTATACCTGGATTAACACCTGGTTAAACCCAATTCATGTCCTACTCTGAACCTATATCTGTACCTCCAATTATGATTAACTTTGATGATTAATCTTATTTTCAATTTTTGACTTTTAACTTCAGATGGGCCCTTAGTGCTTCCCAATAATCATTTTATTAGTCAGTTCAATCTCCCAGGTTCTATTTCATATCTTTTCCATTCTAGTAAAATTTCCAGATACCCTTCCCCATACACACACAGACATACACACTTTTAGTTAATTATCTTTCCTCTGACTTCACTGAGAAAATGGAACCAATCATTAGAGATTTTACAGAAGCTCCACCATCAAATCTATCAACTCACCTGTCTCTACCTACATATGCTTTTTTTTTTTTTTTTTCCTGTTTTAAGGTATATATTGTCCTTCCTTCTAAGTAAGGTTTACCTCTCAACTTCTGCCTGGATACTACCCTCTCTAGCTCATACCAGACTGGCATTTTGTTTGTTTGTTTCTGTATACATGACTTGGATCATTCCCATCATCATATATACATACTGAAATAGCTTATGGTAAACATAAATGAATTAATTTTTAAAACTTCTCTTCCTTTCATATTCTATTCCAGTTACCTCTCCACTTCGGTGTTTCCATTTACAACAAAACTCAAAATTATTGTCTATTTTATGATATAGAAAATATACCTTGATACAGTCTTTAAACAATGTGCTGTGTACTGATTGTCTATACTTTCTCACTTAAACTCACTGAATATTGATGACCAGGTACATAAAGCTAAAAAGTCTCCAAACAGCTTTAATCCAGAGGACTTCACTGAAACACATTACAATTAAACTGTTGAAAATCAAGGAAAAGAGATAACTTTGAAAGTAGCAAGAAAAAGGCACCTTTTCACACATGAGGGAATACCCATAAGACTGTCAGTAGAATTCTCAGCAAAGGCCTTGGAGGCCAAGAGAGACTATGATGATACATTCAAAGTGCTGAAAGAAAAAAATACCAACAAAGAGGGTTTTACCTAACAAAGCTGTCCTTCAGATATGAAGGAGAGATAAAGACTTTCCAAATTAAATTTGAAGGGCTTCAGCTCCACTAGGCCTGCCTTACAGGAAATACTAAAGGGAGTTCCCCAAGCTGAAATAAAAGTATGCTAATTAGTAACATGAGAACATATTAAAGTATAAAATTCACTGGTAAAGGTAAGTATATAGTCAAATTCAGAACACTTTAATAATGTAAAGGTGTTGCATAAATCACTTTTAACTCTAGTATAAAGGTTAAAAGGCAAGCATATTAAAAATAACTATAATTACAATACTTTGTTTATAATACAATAATATAAAAAAAGTAAATTGTGACATAAAATGTGAGACAGGTAGCAAAAGAGTAGAGTTTTTTAATGCAATTGAAGTTAAGTTGCTACCAGCTTAAAGTAGATTATTATAACCGTAAGGTGTTTTATGTAAACCTCATGGTAACCACAAAGCAAAACTTATAATAAACACAAAAAAAGATTAAAAAAAAGGAAACAAAACATATCACTAGAGAAAATCATCAAATCACAAAGAAAGGCAGCAAAAGAGGAAGAAAGGGGATACAATACAACCAGACAACAGTTTAAAAAATGGCAATAGTAAGTCCTAATCTATCAATAACTACCTTAATTGTAAATATATTAAATTCTCCAGTCAAGACATAAAGTGATGGAATGGACGTAAAAATAAAACCCAACTATATGCTACATACAAGAGAATCACTTCAGCTTTAAGGACACATATAAACAGTAAGTGAAGGGAAGGAAACATATTCCATGCAAATGGAAAACAAAAGAGAGCAGAGGTGGCTACATTTATAACACACAAAATAGATTTTAAGACAAAAGTCATAAGGGTGACAAAGAAGGTCATTATATAATTATAAAGAGGTCAATTTATCAAGAAGATATAACAATCATAAATATATACGCACTCAACACTGGAGCACCTAAATGTACTACGCAAATACTAAAATCTGAAGTGACAAGTAGACAACTATACAATAATAGTAGGAAACTTCAATACCTTACTTTCAACAATGGATAGAATATCCCGACAGTCAACAAGGAAACATTGGACTTGAACGGCACTTTAAAGCAAATGGTCCTAACAGACTTAAACCGAAAATTATACCCAATAGTAGCAGAATATACATTCTTCTCAAGCACATGTGGTACATTCTGTAGGATAGATCATATATTAAGCCATTAAACAAGTCTTAACAAATCTAGAATGATTGAAATCATAGCAAGTATTTTTTTTTCTGACAACAATAGTGTAAAACTAGAAATCAATAACAGGAGGAAAACTGGAAAATTAACAATAAATGGAAGTTGGGCTTCCCTGGTGGCGCAGTGGTTAACAATCTGCCTGCCTATGAAGGGGACATGGGTTTGAGCCCTGGTCTGGGAAGATCCCACATGCTGCGGAGCAACTAAACCTGTGTGCCACAACTACTAAGCCTGTGCTCTAGAGCCCACATACCACAACTACTGAGCCTGCGTGCCACAACTACTGAAGCCCGCATGGCTAGAGCCAGTGCTCCACAGTAAAAGAAGTCACCGCGATAAGAAGCCCACACACTGCAACGAAGAGTAGCCCCTGCTCGCCACAACTAGAGAAAACCTGCACACAGCAACAATGACCCACTGCAGCCAAAAATAAATAAATAAATAAATAAATTTTAAAAAGAAAACAATAAATGGAAATTACATAACATATTCCTGAGCAACAAATGGATTCAAGATGAAATCAAAACAGAAATTTTAAAAATCTTGAGACAAATGAAAACAGAAACACAACGTACTAAAACTTCTGGAATGCAGCAAAATCAATGTTAAGAGGGAAGTTTACACCTGTAAATTTCTACCTACCTCGTCTAATATCACCGTGGGCCAAGCCCATTGTTATTGCTTCCCTGGATTAGTGAAATAGCCTAATTTATACCTGTTTACACCATTGCTCCTCTACACTCCATTCTCCACAAAACAGAGTACTTCAGTTAAAACAAAAGTCAAGTAAAACATCCATCCGATCAAAGTGATCCTGGGCCTTACATGCCATTCAGATTAAAATTCAGTCTTAATGATCTTAATGACCTACTGATTTGATGGCCTATGTATCCACACAGATGGCCACTGACTCAATTCTGACTTACATAGTCTCTTACCAACTCCTCCTCCTTTGCAGGCCTCCTTGCTACTCTTTAAATATGTAAAATATGATCCCACTTCAGGACTGGATGACCTCTGCTCTAATGTGTGTATTATTTATTCTCTAGATCTCTCCACGGCCTCTCTTTCATCTCCTTCAGTTCTCGGCTCCATTCACCTTGTTACAGAGCACATCCCTCACTTCCTTTCCTGACCTTCTTACATGAAAGACAACCTCCAAGTGTATTTTCTTATATTTTTACTCAACACTGGTTTCTTCATAGCATTTATCACCACCTGACATACTATATACTTATTTTTATAGTGTCTATTTCTATTCTCAGAATATTAAGTCCATGAGAGCAGCAATTTTCTTTCTATTTTGTTTATGTGTCCTTAGTACCTAGTTTTCTAGCATCTAGCAATAATATTTGATTTACTAAAGGGATGAGTGAAATAAATGGAACTGAAATACTATCATGAAAACAGTGGTTTTTTTAAACTGCTAGGAATAGATTCATTTTGGTTTAATCTATCCATGGGTATAGAAAATTTCTCTTTCCTATCTGTGAGACTTTGGTTTACTCACTAACTTCTCTGGAAAACAGAAGATAAGAATACTTACCAATGTTGAGCTAATCAATTTTTTTACTTGAGCTCTTCCAAGAAAAAGCTCTGAGAAAGTGCCTGGAACATAGGAATCCCTCCATAAATGTTAACTTTTTTCATTGCTGTTACTATTAAATACTTGAAGAACAAATCATTCCACAGTCAACTGAATAATTTCTTCAGTCATAGTCACAATGCTAATATACCACTGATTGAATTTCCTGGAATCTTCCTGTATAACTTCTAGAAGTACATGTATAGTCTTGATAAAAATATCTTGCAAGAGAAAAGATGCAATTACAAGATCCTGACCATGTAAAAGGATTTAATAGATAAATTGCTGCTTGATTACAACTGAGTCAGTCATGTGAATATTTTCTTGTGGGCTCTAGGAAATGCAGTGGACTTTCCTTCAGCAACTTTATCATTATCAGGATAGTTCAAGTTGAATGAATTATGATTTAATATAATATTAATATTATTCTACAATAATCATTGTTAGCAGCAAGCAACAGTCTGCACTTTAAGTAAAATGACCTGATTTTTTTTCTTTTGTTACTCAACATTTCAGAAAAATTTATACATATAGGTGTGTATGTGTATGTATGTACATGTGCATGTATGTACATCTATATAGGTATCTATTAATACAATATTACAAAAAAGTAGAGAGTTAATTTAATTAAATATATTAAAACTAAATTTTCTTTTCATAAATAATTATTAAAGTATATAACCGAAGGTGGGTGAACAGGCTTTAGAGTTAGACTTGGATTCAGATAGCATCTCTAGCTCTTACTTGCTGTGAGACCTCGGATTAGTACAATAGCTGCACAATCCTGAGTTTCTTCATCTGAGAATGTACTGCATTTAACAATCTCATACGTGGTGTGATTACTTAGTACTTAAAACAGTACTTGGCATAAAGTAAAAGGCCACTGTATGGACAGGAAACAAATTCAATGAACTCAAAGAGACAAGCCACTTTCAAGACACTGATTGTCAGATGAAAGAAACAATTAGTCTAATATTGATTTACAGTTACATCAATTAATCAACTTCAAAAAAACTCTACCTTCAACTTTCTTTAAAGCAAAAAGTAGCCAGTGTTCCTCAACCAAAGTACTAAGAAGAAGCCTAACAAAAGCCCTATGTCACATCCCTGTTGGACTCTTTTGCAAATTTCTGATGGTTGAATGACAAAGTAAGGACAACAGTATGGAGGGAGCTTGAGTAAGAAAGTTTTGTGGTGTTTTCTTCAAAACAAACAAAAAAAAGGTTATCAGATGGAACGAAAATTAAAGTTCAAAATCTGAGCCAAATTACCACTACTGTTCTTCATGTGGCTCTAGTTAGAGAAAATTAAGACAACATTGGTATGACCTTATTTGAATGCTTGAAAATGTTTGCTGAATAATAAAATGTAATGCAAAAATGTTTCAGCATTAGAAATTCTGATAAAAGTTATATTAACAGAAGTTACAATTATAGTTATGACTGTAGAGTTAAAAGTACAATAGCTTAGAATCCAGGAAAATCTCAATTGTGACAGAGAAATCAATTTACAATAATTTTCATTATTAAAAGAACTAAATAATAGGATGTTTAAGAATATTTGTTTTCATATTTTTAGGTTAAAATAATTTAATCTTGGCAAGCCGCGTATTTGTTACATTTAAATTTTTAAATTTAATTTGTAAAATGTAGATTTAAAAATGTTTTGTTAGAATATTAATAGGCATGTAAATGATCTCTTGGTAATTATAATTATAAAAGAATTTGAAACATTTAGGAAACAATATGGACTCTATGAAAAAGTTAGGAAAGGAAAGAATGAAGAAAGAGAGGAAGAAAAGTGAAGAGAGGGAAAAACTAACAAGAAAGAAAAGAAAGAAAAGAAAAGGAAGGAAAGATGGATGGAAAAAAACGTCAACTCCATCTTCATCCAAAATAACGTAAATTTAAAATCAGTGGGGTCATAATGATGTTATATCATATCTAACAAAACCTTTAAATACAGGAAAAACAAGAAGGAAACGTCAATAAATAGCAGATTCTCAAGTGTGACAATTTTCAAGTACACCTGCTTATCTGCATATGTCCCTGTAGATACGTTCATTTATTAAAACAAAGCTCATTTTCCCAGCCTGTGCTATTGTCCTCTATGTGATGGACCATGGGAGTTCAGGATGCCCTAGAAATGTGTTTGTTCTAAGCTAGTATGAAAACGGCAGCTTATCAGGGCCTTAGCAAGACGATTTCAAACAATTGGATTAAAAAGTTTAACACCATTCTAAGGCTTTATTTTTCTGTATTTCCCTCATAAACAGCTAGATATACTATATAAAAATTAAAACTGTTCTAGTAATTTTGTTCCCATATAGCAGTAAATAAAAGAAAAAATAACTAATCAAGTATGCATACTTTAACATGCATGAAACCTAGTCTACGAAATAACAGAAAAGAATAATTCCCAAGAATGAAAAAAAAAAAAAAAAACCACAAAGAAATGGATACTTTAGACAACATTTATGAAGCTATTATAAAATACCTATTCCATATGATCTATGGATCTTTGACATTTTTACCTTAAGCTATTTAAGGTTTTAAAGTACTCAGTAATCCTCAAACCTTGAGTTACAATTTTTAGATGTCTTCTTCCAAATTATCTTAATGGTGCTTATTATTATGATTTTCAATAAGATTTCGCACATCTGCAGTGAGAGGATGGGTAAAAAATAAACATGAGCAGAGGCAGCAACTACATAATTAGAATGTTTAATGTTAAAAACAGAAATCACATCCTTTACTAGGCTTTGAAAAGTTTTGATGAGCACTTGCTGAAAGTTATTTATGACAATGATTGAAATATATTAGGCATTTCATAAAACGCAGCATAGTATAACAGAAAGAATATGGGCTTTATGAGTGGTCAGATAATAAAGACTGAAATCCAGATTTTCCAATTACTATCTATAATAATTATTATCCAATAACTATCTGTATAACTAAAGAACATAATGTAAGTGCCTCGCACAGTGCCTGGGCAAAGTAAATGCTACACAAACGATGCCACTCTTTCACAGTGAAACAAACCCAACATAAAAGTGGGAATTAAAATTTAAGTGTAAATAATGAAAACTCATTATGGAATTTGAATCTAGTAAATCAGAGGTAATTATTGCTTCAAATATTATCAAACAACTCAAATACTAATTGCCCAAGAACATTTTAATATGCTTATTACTTCCAACATGACACCCTACTTAAGATAAATTTTGTCATCTAATATTGAAAGCAGTTTAACAGTTTTATAACAATAGGATAATGTTAGAAATTTCATTATTGCTTTTATAAGTAAATGTATAGTTAATCATATCATTTGGGGTATAACCTGTTGGCTTTCAGTTATAAGCTTATCCAAAAAAGGAAGGGATTGTATCACAGAAGACTACAGATGGAAGGTTATATTTAGAAACTCCTGCTCCTGACAGCCTCATGCCCACCAAATTAATACCACAGTTGTTTGACTTTTCTTCCAGTTTCAGAAAGTTTTATACATTGATATCATCTCTCCTAGTCCATACTATTTATTTTGGATTTTCTTGGCAGCAGAATACAAGAATGCTTTGTTCTACAATAATATTACTCATTCATGCTTTTTATCAGCAGGAACAAAACACAAGAAATATGCTGAAATTAATGAACTTTGATAATTTTTATGATTCTACAATATTTTGTTTTGTTTTCCCAACTTAAAAAGGATTCTTTACGTGCTGAATCTAATGAATAATTTTTCATTTTGGCCTTTTCATCTCAATGCTAGAATCTTTTGTTTCCTTCATACATATAAAATATTAATATAGTTGCAATTTGAAGAATGAATTCAGTAGTTTTTTACTGTAGTAAAATATACATATCCTAAATTTTACCATTTTAACCATTTTTAGTGTACAGTTCTGTAACACCAAGTACATTTACATTGTGTATAGTTATCACCACCATTCATTTCCAGATTTTCATCATCCCAAACTGAAACTCTGTACCCATTAAACAATAACTCTCCTTTCCATCTCCAGAGGCACTGGTAGTCACTATCCTACTTTCTTTATCTATGAATTCTAGGTACCTCAAATATGTGGAATGATGCAATATTTTTTCTTTTGTTTTTGTTTTAATTCACTTATAATGTCTTCAAGGTTCATCCATGTTGTTGATTATATATGACAATTTCATTCCTTTTAAAAGCTGAACAAAATTCTATTTTTCTGTTTGACACATTTTATTTATACATTGATGATATTTGGTTTGTTTGTTTTTTCACCGTTTAAGTATTGTAGATAATGCTACTATAAACATCAGTGTGCATATAGCTGTTTGAGCCTCTGCTTTCAATACATTATTATTCCAACCAATTTTGAGGTGGTTCTTATGCAGTAACAGACAACAAAGATGCCTGGTGAGCTCGTGAAAATGCTGACTGATTCAGTAAGTCTAAGATGCGCCATGAGGTTGTTCATTTCTCACAAGCTTCCAGGTGATGTCAAGGCTACTGGCCTGCCTAACATACTTTGAAAATCAAAGCTTTAGAAAGTTGTGCAACTGACACTTCAAGTACACAATGGAACTACATAATTTCAAATCACAAGATTTATTTTGAATCTTTATAAATATGTTAATTTTCATATTAAACTATGTTAGAGGCATAGTAAATAAGCTATTTCTGAAAGTTTATCATTAAGATGTGTTCTAGAAAGTAAAAACTATTAAAGCTGGATGTCATATTCTGCCTTGTAATTTGTGGCAAAGTTTTAGTAAAATATTTTTCAAAATTCAATATGACAGCTCATAATAATAATTCAAAATTAGTATAACTATTAATATATTTTCTCTGTATAAAAATTCAGGACACAGAAATATAGAAAATCATTTATTTAAATATCCTTTTTAAGGCAAATGTTAGCAGTGATGATATTGAAACCATCAAAAATTGTAAGGCTTGTGTGTATCAACTATGCTAAAAACTTGCTCCTCCTCATCCCTGAAGCCTCCTAGTGAATATTATTAGCAAATAGGGAAAATAACAACAACTTTATGCTATTACCTATGAAGAGGTAACTATTTTTCTTTTGTAGATAGGAATATACTCTCTTGTTATTTCTGATATTAATTAGTTCTCTAATTTAGTCATAATTTTGCCTAACACTTCTCTGACATAAATAAGCCAAGCCTATACTCATGAAATAACCAAAAAAACCACATATAATTACATAAAATATATATCTAACAAAATAGTTTCTTCATGCCTCATTCTATAACTGGTCATATACTTGTAGTCGATATTTCTAACTTTCTTCTTTTATTATCCATTCCACATTCCCTCCACCCTCAGCCAGCATCTCTAATCATTCAGGTTTTTACCTGTTGAGATGATCCAAACCTTCATTTCTGGAGTGACTGAAATGTCTGTCATCCTTCTTTTATTGTTTGTGTTTTTATCGCACTATTGAATTTTCCCCGAACAAGATTAATCTACTTACTACTACTATGGATCGTTATTAGATATGGGAATACAAAAAGGAGCCCCAGAAGGTCTCTTGTGTTTCTACCACCACTGGGATTGTATAGCAACAAACGAATTTATACTTGGCAATTAGAATCAATCAACCCACCTAGTACATTAACCCTTTATTTACCGGTTGGTTCAGTGGCATGAGAAGTCCACAACAGCTGAGTGACAGTCTCAACTTCATACTCTGCGGAACAATTGCTACATACTCTAGTGGAAACATTTCTCTCTTGGGAATTAGAACCTTCAAACATGCAGAGTTTGGGAAATTCAGACAAAAAAGTTATTAGTTGTTCACAGATGTAGCAGAGAGAAGAGTTATTGCCATGTCTGCCACCTTGACCTATGTAAAATATCAGCATATGTAGGTCAATGATTCAAATCATAGACTCTAACCTATAAGATAGAGTTCCATCCTTTCAGGGTGTTGCCTTACAGCTGATACCAATCAAATCTTATTAGGTAAGCATGTAGGTGATGGGGTTCACGGAAATTAAGACCAGTGATTTCCATGGGCATAAGCAAACGACAACTTTTGTTTCCTATGAAATTGGTTAATTGGTCTGAAGAATTGTTACTCATGTGAAGATGAATAAAGCAGTAATACCATGGATGGTAATGATGCCAGAAGCATTGTTAGCCAAGGAGGCAAACATATCCAGTACATGTGTAATTCTCTCAAGGGAGAATTGATTGCCTCTCATGCTGTAATGGAAGGGGTCAGATGTAATCAACAGTCCAGCACAAGGCTAGCTGGTCTCTCCATAGTATCATGTCATATTTAGGGCTCAGCATTGGTCTCTGCCATTGGCAAGTAGGCTCTCCACAGCAGCAGTAAGTAGATTAATCTTGTCCAGGGGAAAATCATTTTGTTGAGACCATGTATGTTCTTCATGTCTATGTCATGGACATTTTGTTCATGAGCCCTTTGAGAAAATAAGGATGTCTGGGAAAGAGGAGGATGACTGACATCCATATATCACCTTGTTCATATGCTATATGAACATAATTTACTTATTCCTACAGCGAGGGTATTCCTTCATTGATGTCTTTCAGAAACATACCATATTGGGAATGTAATACTACAACAGTTTCCTTCCAATGAAACCAACGTATTTTACAGAACTATCTGTAAATCAGGCCTGAATTTTTTCCTTCTCCTTTATTTGGTCATGGGGAAGTCCTCATGAGACTATAAGTATGGATTGAGGGAGAGCAAGTGTTGCAAGAGGAATAAATATTGCAGGTATATGAGGCACCTGCTCAAGAAAATTTTACCTTTCAGAACTGTGCCAGATAGATGTCTTATGCATGTATGTGCACACATACACACATATGTGCAGGAGCAAACTGTCATTCAGAAATAGTAAATAAAGTCCTGAAAGATGTGTGTGCTTATATATAATATAAAGTATAGTATAATATTAAAGTGATAATACCTGATCCATAATGGGAACTCAGAATGTATTATCACTTGACAGCCTAGTGTCAGATGTTCAGTCTGTACTAAGACCAGTTAACAAATAAAGAGTTGATTTAGTTTTCTGTAAATAAGTGCCTGACTTTGTTCCAAATCCCTAGGGATAGATAACATTATTGTCTAATTGTGGCATTCCAGATGCTGTATAAAACATCTTTACTTGCCACAGACTCAAGGAATATTACTGGATCTTCAGGGTCTCAAGGCCTTTGGTAGAGCAGCCTGGAGGATAACCTGGATCCATTGCTCTGGCAGTTTTATGGACTATTCGGTGAATGGGTCATAGCAACACCTCAACAATGACATATGCTCTCCTCAATATTCAGAGGCTCTTCAAGTATTGGGTCTGGGACTTAATAGTAGAGGATGTAACGTAAATATTTTTTTTATTTACTTTGTTGCAAATATGCTCTAGACAAATAAGTTCCTCAAAACTTTGGTGAGGTGCCAGGCTTCTGAACATTCGTAGAATTTATGTCTTACCTTCAGGCGAAGAAGTGTCTTGCTAAGGCATCCAAGCTCCTTGCCACCTCTTATTCAAAAGATCTAATCATGATGATATAATCAATATATTGAAATAGTGTGACACTGTGGGATGTCAAAGCAGTTAAGATTTCTTCAGACTGATTTATGGCAGAGAGCAGGAGAGGAGAAACAATCCTGAGTCAATACCATAAAAATATACTGTTGACTCTGTTAGGTAAAAGCAAATTGCTTCTGGCAATTTTTTTAAATAGGTATAGAGGAAAAGAAGCAACTGTCAGATTAATAACTGTACATCAGTCGCTAAAGTTGTATTGTCCTACTCCATTAAATATATCATTTCTGGAACTTCAGTGGCAATTGAATCACTTCCTAATTAAGTTTGCAGACATCCACAAGTATTCTCCAAGATACACCTACTTTCTTTACAGGTTAATCATGGCAAGTAATTGGGAATAGTAGTTGAAATCATTCCTCCCCCCCTCATTTCTACAATTCCTCCAGGTCAGCAATATTACTATAGGATTACTATACTTCTACTTAGTTCTTTACAGAACGATAGACCTTAAGGCATGGGAAGTCAATGTGGGAATTCTGCCTATGGCTGAGAATGTCTATTGCATTTACTGCTTAAGAATTGAGGAAATAACCACAGAGTGGTTCTGATTCTTGGGAGCTGTATATAGACTAAACCCCTTTTTATCACCTAATTGCCATAGACCTCCATTTTGACAATTCTAACATAAAATAACTCTGTACAGAACAAATAAATAATAGTATGATTTGATAATAGTATGATTTTTTAAGAGATTGCATTAATATATCAACATAAACCAATATGAATAATTATGTTTATTTGTGAATTATGTCTCAATTTTATTTATCAAATAAGAAAAAAAATCATTATTCTATTTAATACATATATCATTCAGCTTCCTTCTTCTATGAAAAGAAAAACATAAATCTTATAATGAGTTTCAAACTCTGTACCATAGGTTAGATTTTCAACTAAAATTCTCAATGCATATGACTATCTTATTTAAACTATTTTGGAGTTGGTTTTGGGTGAAGCAGTGATATGCAGGCAAAAAAGTACAATTTGATGACATATTTTGGAAGAGAAAAAATAATAAGTTTAAATTTCACCTAAAATTAATTATGAGAAACAGGTTATATGAAAGAACTGGAGTGTAACTTAGAGGGAGGAGATATGGGGACATATGTATATGTATAACTGATTCACTTTGTTATAAAGCAGAAACTAACACACCACTGTAAAGCAATTATACTCCAATAAAGATGTTAAAAAAAATGCTTCAGGTTTTCTTAAAGAATAACATCAAGGGCCAAAGAGTAAATATTTGGGGCTTCCTTTGTCATAGAGTCTCTTTCACAGTTGCTCAGCTCCACCATTGTAGTTACTTAACTTCCGTAGATAAATGGGCATGAATCCATTCCAATAAACTGTATTCCCAAGACAGGCAATAGGCTGCATTTATGGATCATAATATGCCAACCTCTGAGTTAGAATAAAAAGAAGCCTGTCTACAGCTTGCTAAAATCTTTGAACATTTTAGAATGGTCACTAAAAGGAAATAAGTCAACAATGTAACAATAGAGTAGACTATTTATTTCCATTAGAATGTCTGGAACCAAGGTTCCTGGTAATTATAATGTTCATAATTTTTACTTTAAAAATGTTAATGTATTATCAGACTAAAATGTTGTTTGCAAACAGCACATATCAACAAGTTATGAAAAATTTAGCTGAGTAAGTGTGTGTAATATCTTATTCAATGCTGACATAATCAAACCACTTCAAAGTTACAGAACCAGACTTGTTTGGGGCTCATTTAGCCTGTATCTGAGTATCAATGAGACATGGACCAAAGTAAGCACTTCTGAAACTGTCTGGCTCTTAACTCTACTTTTCCAGCCTATTTGTCACAAATGAAAGTGAGACCAAGACAGTTTCCTGTTCAATGAAAAAAAACATTTTTGCATTAAGATATTTGTTCAAGAACAGAAAAAAAATGTACCATGAAAGTGACCTTTAGGTGAATGAACATTTTTTCATCTGTTCTTCTCCTCTAGACAGCAGAACAGGTAAGTCAGCACCATAAAAACCACACAAAAGTAGACACCAAACAGTCATGAATGGACTGCAATTGAATGATGGCATCTCAAAATATATAGAAAAATCAATTTTATCTTTACATCATGAAAGAGATTTCTAAGAACTTGACTTCGATAAAACTTTCAAGTGAACTCAGAACAGGCAATTACAGTGTCCCAGAACACCTGATCCTTTGCTTGACATGTCCTTTAAAAATAACTAGAAAGACATCAGCAATTATATATATTCTGAGAAAAATTAGATCTATAAGATAACTGTTTTATTGAACCAATGAATATATTAATATCACTAAACTAAAAATAAACATTCAGACAAAAGAAGAAAAAAATCTTTTAACTTAATGAGTGCTATGAATATAAATAATTTGTCCCATAATTATTTTCACAGGAATGAGAAGATAAATGAAAGCTTCTTAAATCCATTTTAGAAAACATATTTTTAGTAAAAGAACACAATAACTCTATTTGTCTCAGTCTGAACATTATGAGAAAGACAATACACTTTATAGAAAACACTGAAATATTTTATCACTGCTCCCCAAAACTAGAATTCTAACGCTGTAAGATTGTTATATACTAAACAATAAAAACTCATAAGAGGTGACAATTTATAACTAAACTTAATTTAAAAACAACAAAACGTGAGGGCAGATATGTGGTTGTAAAGTACAATGTTTGACTATAGACTTAGCTTTTGGTTCATCAGGCATCTATCTCAATCTCTCTCATCTTCAGAGATATTTGCTTTAATGTATAATATTGATTTCCTATGCAATGATTTCATTCTTCAGAACATTTTCCACATATGGTGAGGAAATATCCTTTTACAACTTCAGAATTATAAGATATTTATAGCTTGTGATCCGAAAAACAGACTCATTTTGGCTCATAACTATTGCAACCCCACACAAAAGGACTCTCAGGTCCTGTTGAGTAAATTACCCATTGATAGAAAATTGCTCATGCAGAGAGATAGGGGGACTAAATCAATTGAACGTCATCATTTCTCTACATGCATCCTATTAAATTCATTTCAAACTCATTTGGGTAGAGATACAGAGCCTCTGTAATATCTACCTTTTTTCCTGCATCTCTACCGAGTCTTCACCTTCAGTTTCTCCTGAAACTACTATCCCTTTTTAGTCATTTGGTTTGTAGAAACTTCAGATTTGAGTTTTGCTACTTTCATTGTCCTGTCCCTCTTTAGATCTGACTATTCGGATAAATCTGTGTGTTTTCCTAAACCTGTCAGTCAAGAACACACATTTGGGATGTCCTTCTTCCATCCCCTCAGGTTCACCCCACCTGTGAGCTACACCCAGGCCACGGATCAGGTCCAGGCGTACCCATATCCACGGCTCTTAAGTTTTCTTACTTGTTGTGTCATGAAAACACTGTTTCTGGTGAGAGAATGAGGCAGGTAAGCTTCAAATAACCTTTGAGGGCTAGGACTTAAAGATCATAGGGTTGAAAAACAAATCACAATAAGTACTTTATTACTTCTGTCTTTTCCCTTCCCAAAATATTCATGTATATCTGAATGGATGGACACATGGAACAGAAGTGACAGAAATGTTTTAGAAAGGTAACAGTTTCCCCGAAATAATTCCGGAATAGTCATTGGTATTCATTCATGCAACTCATAGATATTTGAGTACCTACCAGATCCTGGCACTACTCTAGATAGTCAATTCAGTAGTATGCACAATACAGAAGATCTAGACTCTCGTGTGTTTTCTATTCCTGTGAAGGAATAGAAAGTCCTGTGTAGGACTCTTATCAACAAATGATAAGGATATGTTTTTAATTGTACTGAGAATGTGAACACGGATATAAAAATTGGCCTACCTTCTCCTAGAAGGTAGATAATTTCCCTCTGATTGAAAGGTATTTCTCTAGATCAGGGTTTTTCCACCTCACAAGACTGACGTTTGAGCAGGATAATTCCTTGTTGTGGGGGAAGTCCGGTGCCTTGTGAATGTTTAGCAGAACCCCTGGCTTCTGCTCACAAAATGCCAGTAGAAATTCCCCATTTGCGACAACCAAAATCTTCTTCAGATATTGTTAAATGAATCCTAGGTGACGAAATTGTCCACTGCTCCTAATTAACCTAGAGACATCTGAAGTGTTAGTCACTTGTAACAAATTGTGATTTTTATTTTTTGGTGCCTCCCGAAACTTTTTGATATGCCCTATTTTGGAACAATTTCTTAAAAATCACCCAGAAGATTGTGTGAACAAAGACAGAAAATAATATCTCTACTTGTTTGATCCTAATGCTAGTAAAGTGGTTTATAGGCTGACTGAATATATACAAGGCCCCAGTCATATTAAGTTAACAGGGTAGCAGTGACAATCCTACCCCGTACTTTAGACATGTTTCTGCCAACATTTTATATTCTCCAAATGCGTGTCTCAAAGCAATGACTCTAGTTCAAAAAACTGAAAGGACAATCAAATGTCACTTTTATCCATACCAGAGGTAAAATCCCTAGGGAGTTAACCATTTTAGGATCTCCCTTTATGTCATGCATTTGTAGTCACACACTTTGAAAACATAAACGACATAAAAAAATTATAGCTATACCAAGCCTGGACATCTCCATGATATTTAAAAAGTATCAGGCTTAATACTTACAGGCAAAATATGTACAAGAAGACATTATTTTTCAAAAACAGTTTCTTATATATGTTTTAAAAGATTAAAATTGTACTTAGTGAACTAGTTTATTCCAACTTTCATCATATGAACTTATGGCCATATAAACCTAGTTAATACAGATAAATGGGTTATTTAAATTGACAGTAGTAGATGTGACACAAGAAAAATTTCTTAAATTTATGGACTTGCATGTGTAGATGAAGACATCCCCATTTTCATTACCAATTTCTTCTATTTTTGGCTTATGAATTACATCCTTTTATTAAGACATCTGCAAGGTCACAAACTGAAAAGATAAAAGTCTACTTCTGTGAAATCAGCTCAGAAATTTCACAAAAAGCCTTAAAGTAATAAATCATGACTCAGAGAATGTCAGGACATTGAAGTAGTAGTCACCTTATTTGAAAGTACATCTTGTTCATTCTGAGAATTTATAACAAGGCTTTCAGTTCTGGCTTAAAATTGACTATTTTCTTCTCTATTTCTTGGTATAGATGTCATGGAGCTGTTTAATTCTGCTCCCCTTCTCTCTATTCCAACAGCAAACTCTTTTATAAAAGGCAGTCAATAGCCATATTATGGTGTTGAAAATTGCATAGTCCTGTTATAAGAAAATTAATTCAAAGGATAGAAAACTGGCATAAGCATAGTTTCAGTGTCTGAAAAATAACTTTAATTTTAAAAGTTTATTACACTTTTGCATTTGCTATGCTTTGAATATCTGATCTGAAATTTAATAATTATTTTCTTAGCAAAGTTTTCAAGTTATAGATTAAATTCAGATACCTTCAAATACATTGTATTTTTATGATTTAACATTACACATAACACTCGTGTTTCACCCAACTAACTGTACACTAAAGAATGTTGGGCACAAGTAGAAGAGTCAGTAAAAATAAGAGAATCTTTTGAGCCTTGAGTGACCCTTAGGGAAGTGTAAGACATGATTTCCATTTCTTATTAATTCATGACGTACAGGACATTTACATGAGGAAAACATTAAAGGGAGACTGCAAGGATAAGTAAAATTTGAAATATAAATAAGATAAGTTAAATCTGAAAATAAGTAAGACATGTAGTAAGTGATACTGTGTGTGTGTGCGCGCGCGCGTGTGTGTGTATTGCATGTGTATGGGGAGAGGAATGTGGTAGAGGTAGGGAGTAAAATAAAAATTCCATTTGAAAAGTCAAAGACTGGGGAAAATATTTCTAGTGCACCCAACCATTGTAGTCATGAAGGTAGGAGCTGGATAATACAGTGACATTTAATGACTAAATGTGTATATAGATGAGTTGAAGAGGAATACAAGGTTTCAGAACCTCTCCCCTTTTGCTTTGTTTGTGAAAACCAGAGTAGGGCAAACCTACTATTTACAAGGGAGATGAGTGATTAGTTAGTGCGCTTGTTTTAGATTTCTTGGGTTTAGGTAACAGTAAAAGGTCGAATGATTATGGATAAGGAATGGTTATGATAAATAATAAAAACAAACTGTAGTGAAGTTTCTTTTCTTTCAAAATTATTGTTTGAATATTAATATTGATCATGTCTTATAAGAACTTGTTTAATATTGGATGCATTACCAACTAAGGAAGCTATATATTAACAAAGGTGTAACCTATATGTAAATGTAAGTTAGCTCTTGTTCCAAGAAAAATGTAAAAACTTAATGCTTGTACTCTAAGATTTATTCTTTAATATGTATAGACTGATTGGAATTCACAGAATACATATGAAGTTTGTCTGGAAATTCCAATCTAAGTCCCTTGGACATAAACAGCTTCATGCAGGTTTTCTGAGAATTCTTTAATGGGAAAAAGTGGACTCGGATTCTCTCATATCATCTATAAACACCACTGCAGGAATCCTTGTATATATGTTTGTCATTGTGAAATCCAGTCTCTACTCTTCATTCCCCAATAAAACAAGAACCATTAAAAGTATCCAGGAGCATGAGGGAACAAAGAAGAGGAGTTTACATTATAATTGTAAACAACTTCAGAAACAACTTCAGTAACAAATTCTGTTCTTAAAATGCCCTTTGGCTATTCCATTCCAATAAAGCTTACAATAGCCATTTACAGCATATAGAAACCACATTGATACCATCTTGCTGACTTCTCTCTTCTTCATCTGATCCCTTTGAGCAGTAATAAAATTAATAATTAAAACAACTTCTTCTGATCATTTCTATTTGAGCCATTTAACTGTATCTGTGTTGGTCTCACTTTCCTCTCCAACTGGTTTAATTTTTTTCTATACAAGAAAGTCTATTGCCTAAAAAGACTATATGAAATGGCAATAATGTGAAATAGTTCCAAAATAAATTTAGCAATAAAATGTAAATATGTCTTCTAATTTTTTGTAGGTACTTATTTAAAAATATTTAGTTCAAATTCCATTAAACGAAACCCAAAGAGGTTCATTAAGTTGCAGTGGAAGTATCCCACTAAATTCTAGTAGCAATTCAATAATTGAGATAATCAAAACATCCCAAACACTTTTAGGAGGAATTCTGCCATGTGTGGGACCTTCCCTTTGAAAACCACCTAAGTAAGACAAATATAAGACAGCTTGAACAGAATCTCTATCCCCACTGCTTACCTTGGATGAAAAGCAAAAAGAAAGATCTTCCAAGAGGACAAAACTCAGGAAACGCAAATAGGTGGGCAAAGAAATTTTCTCCACTACTAGGAAGCAGATATTAATAATATCTGTATGAAGTAGGTCTCTGGTTCTTCCTGTTTTGAAATGGGGGCTTTTATTGTAGGTATGATGCCCAGTCTCCACCCTTGTCTATTGAAAGAAGGTAATTTAACTTGTCATTTTTTCCATCAGATGTTACATAAAGGACTATATCTCTATATGACTGAAAGGAATGCACAATCATCTAGAGAACCTTGACTTGTAGCTGAATTCAAAAAGTAAGATGTTTTATGTTGTATTCCTTTGGTGAGGATGTGAATGCATTTTAGACAGGCAAGAAGACTTTTGCATGTGTTTATGGAAGAAAAAAGTATGTATGGATGTTGGATGGCCAAAGTGGTGGACCGTTAGGAACATGTCTGTTTCCTAGTAACTACTTCCCATTTATTCCTTTGATAGTAACTGCATTTGCTTTGGGGTAACTCCCTCTTTCTGTTTTCTATTATATTATTTGAAAGGGATTGAGTTCCAGTAATCACACTCCCGCCTACAAGAATGTGCAGAAAAACTAATTAGATCCAATGGTAGAAGAGGTAATGTATGCTGTGGTTTCTTGGTTTGAGAAAATCACTCTATATTTTGGGATGGCCTAGAAGCTACCACAAAGACCCACTTCATTTGAATTGGAGTGTATAGATGTGAAGACCAAAAAGGCCTCAGACATTTTCAAACCATATAGGGCGAGTTAACAACTGCAGGGGGAGCTACTAAATGGATTCACGAAGAAAATCCTACAAAGGCAGAATATAGAGACAGAGAGAAATTGGGCTTCTGGTACCCTGCAAGGGCCACTGACTGAAGCCACATTTGAAGCTCAGTTTACTTCTGGGATTTCAGTTACTTGAGCTAATTAGTTCCCCTTTATAATTTAAGTCATTGTGAACTAGATTTTGATAATTTGCCATCAAAAGAATTTCAATAAATTAGACTGCTATTTGATCTTCTAGAGGAAGTAAGAGTAAGAATGTGTGGGAGAAGCAAAATTGTCATGATTCTGGGACATAACACCACCCTCAATGAGAGTAACTTTCAGGTTGCATGATTCATCCTCCCTCCTAATAAAGCTTAGTAATAAGTTACTCATGAGCTCAGACTTCTACTTTCCCCTCCTTCGCCACACCTCTGCTCCTGACCCACACAATCAAACCTGAATGGAAAAGTGATGGTGTTGGTGAGTATGTGTGTGGGGTCAGAGGGCGGGGGAGGAAGAGTGAGTCAACGTGACTGTGAATCTTATAATTTCTATATTTGTCAAAACAATTCTATCTTTATAATATATCACATATATATGATTATGTATTAGATATCCCATTAAAATTCATTTGAAAGAAAAAAGCATTCAGGTACTTAAAAAATGAAAGTATTTTAGAATAAAACTTATGAAAACCACTGTATACAAATTCTTTAACTCATATACGTTTGTTGTTCTGTTAAAGACTCACAGCTAAATGCTTGAAAGTTGCAGAATTAGGACTCCCCAAGATGAACTAAGATGACCTCTTTGAGCATTCTAGGATATGGATGAAACAGTAACATTGTACAAGTTCAAGCTTAGACTTTAGTGACAGAGGATCCACATTCTGTTCTCACTGCCTCATTCATTGGAATCACTTTGACTTTGCAACTACCTCCTAGGAAAATTTTCCTCTTACATGTAATTAATCAACTGAGAACCAGCTTGAGGATGCTTGCTGGGGAGACACTTGAATCCATTCAAGAGCTTTAACAGGTCAAGCTTAGCCTCTCCATGGCTCTTCTCTCAACTCTGAATTAATATGGATTTTGGAGGATTCGATTTAACATTGATGACTGAGCCGTTGCACTAAAAATACTAAACTAAAACCTCTTTAGTGCTATGGAATCCATGTAAAACTTTATTGGAGTTTAAATACAACAAATAAAAGACCTAAAATTGGAAAAATGATTTCCCTGTAATTGAATCCTTGGATTACGTTCCGTGCTTTCTAAGGGCTCTTTGGCCTTCCAGTGCCTGAGAAGTTCCTCATGGTCCCCACTCATGGATGCTGAGGCCATTGTCCATGTAGTTCAATGCCAGTTTGCAGTTCCCACCTATAGTCTGAGTCATTAAACCAAGCTCATTGTGTGATCTTTACTTTTTCTAAGGCCCTTGGTACCAACATTTGTTGGTAACCAAGACCTGAACCTTCCCTACAACCTAGGGGACTAGCAACATAGCTGAAACCCTTTCAAATCCTTGCTTAAGTTCAGCCCCTAGTTGGGTCTCTTGTGTACAATCTTAAGGTCAGGACTATTTTGAAGCCCTGAAAATTTTAATTAAGGTTTGCTAAGTGCAGCCTTTCTTCTATAGAATAGCAAAGCATCTATACAAAAACCTGAGTCATAGCCCTCTCTGTAGCCTAAATAATATAAGGCCTAATGCTTAAACCATCTCAAAAGAAGCCTGTATGCTGCCAAAATCAAAATGCCCTGCCTATAAAAGAATGTCCCTTGTCCAAAGCCAAGGCCATGAACCCGATCCAAGCAAAAGTCCTATCCATTATGTAGATGTTGCTTTCCAAGGGCCCCAAAACTCTGAATTGAGCTAACATACCTCCCTTCCAATACTGCAGGTCCCCCGCTAATCACAGGGTTGGTGTGGCATACATGAGTTGTAACATGGACAAATAGAAGACAATTTCTCCCAAGAAGTACTGTGCTCCCAAGAGAGAAAAAGAGGAAGGGAGTTGTATATGCATGCTCAAATTCTCCCTCCAAATCCACCAGTCTTCCCCCCTGGGAAGGATTAAGGAGACATGGAGACAGTTCAGAAATGTTAGCTCTTAGGATCACTTTGCATTGGAAAACCTCTACAGTATGGGGAAATTACGTTTCTACTACTAGGACACAGTGTAAATTAGTTTCAGTTCTCTCATCCTCATGTCTGAGGGTTTTGTATGTTATATTGTAATGTTATAAGGAAATTTGTCAAAATGAATAATTCATATATTTTTAAATGGCTATTTTATAGATCATAGAAAAAAATTAGTGATCAAGAAGTCATTCAAAATTCAGCTCTTTTGGGGAGTGATACATACCTATCTCTGAGTCTCTGAGTGGCAGGATTACAAATTATTTTTTATTTTCTTCTATACTTGTTTATAAAGTCAAAGAATATATATGTAATGTTAATATCAAAATATTTTTATATTTAGATATAATGTTCTCATTCAAAAAAAAGATTATTTTAAAATTAATGTCTTTTCTGACAAACCTTCTCAGAGCTGCCAATAAAAAACACTATTTTAAATGAAACATACTAGGACTTCCCTGGTGGCTCAGTGGTTGAGAGTCCGCCTGCTAATGCAGGGGACACGGGCTCGTGCCCCGGTCCCGGAAGATCCCACATGCCGCGGAGCTGCTGGGCCCGTGAGTCATGGCCGCTGAGCCTGCGCGTCCGGAGCCTGTGCTCCGCAACGGGAGAGGCCACAACAGTGAGAGGCCCGCATACCGCAAAAAACAAAAAAACAAAAAAACAAAAAAAAAGAAAGAAAGAAACATACTAAATGAGTGCTAAGAAGAAAAATAACTTACAAAGTCCATCCTGAAGCTCTTGTGTGCTCGCATACTCCTTTTACTCCTTGCTTGCTTTATTTTAATTGTAGTTCATGATGTTGAGCCTCAGGGTATGACAACATAATTTAAAATACACAGTTATAAATGTAATGCTATTTAGAAGTTTTACTTATATTGATAAGTTTTCTTCTCTTTACCCTCGAAAACATATTAACAAGCATACACTATAAGACATACTTGTTTCACTGACTGAGAAAATTGCATGATGCTTGCATTGATTACTATATATCATATGATTTTATTATATATAAAATATAAATTATATTAAATATATGTTTTATTATATATAGAATATCATACACATCTCACTGGACAATATGAAAAGCAAGCACAAACACTGTGCTATTTAATTTCTTTGAACTCTACTTCAAATACTGTGGAATCAAAGTATTTTCAGGTGCATATTAGGTGGTACACATTTAACAGCCTCTTCATTCTCAAACCCTTTTATTTTATGTCACTTTCAAAGATATGACAACGAAATCACATACGTTAACATACAGAAAGCCAATATTGAGAGTAGTAGATGTAGTAGATTTGAGATGGCTATAGGTTGTTACCCCTTCCATTGAGAGATAGCATCAATTCTCTTTCCCTTGAACCCAGGCTGACTTTAATGGCATGCCGGACCAATGGAATGTGATGGAAGTGACATTCTCAGACTTGGAACACTACTTTTGGGACTCCTGAGCTTCCAAGTAGGAAGCCTGATTCCCCAAGGCTGCCATGTTGGAAAGGCCATACATAGGTGCTCTTCATAACCCAGCAGAGTCTGCTTTTCCAGGTATTGCTGCCAAGGCACAAGACATATGAATGAAGCCATCTGGAACCCTCCAGACAAGCCCATTCATCTGTTGTACTCCACTTAGTAATATTTATGACATCACAGAATAGAAGAACCTCCTTGTTGGTGCATGCCTGATTCTTGATTCATAATATCATGAAATATAATAAAAGCACCATTTTCTGAACCACTGTATTTTGGCATGGTTTGTTATTCAGCTATTAAAAAACTGGCATAGATGCCTAGATATGATCCTTATCAGAAGGGATGAGAAGTGCATTTATTGTCAATGAAATTGTCTAAAATTGTTAACAAATTTTTTAGTCCTCTACTCTAACCAGTCAGTGATTCTCAAGCTTTTCTTTTCCTTTTCTGCCATGACATAATTAATGGATGATTTTCACCTGCTCAAAAGACTGCCTTTAGTTTCACTGTTTGTTTGGTCTGCCTCATATCTAATTTAGATTGTGGCTTGTGGGTAAGTCCCAATGCACTTATTACAATTCAGTTCCTTTCTCTTCTCTTGACCCATGATAACCATTGTATCTAAACCATTGTTGATAAACCTCTACTCTAAGCTATTAAAAAATGTCAAAGCTGTACACAGAAATTGAAATAAGGTCATGAGCATTAAACAAACAAACAAAAAACCCACAAACAAAAAAACCCAAACATAACCCACTTTTGCAACCTGATTCAAATGAATCCCAGTCTCTAACCTTAGGAAGATTACAGGCCTAGGTACCTAAACATAAATAGTTAATATAATCTGTTAATATATTTAATATAATTTTTTACATTTTACTTATTTTAACACAGATATCTACTTTATATATTGTAATTCAAAATTTTGTGATTGGCGTCTAACTTTTTTTTCACTCATACATTTGCCTATGATTTTGCTCTTTATCATTTAAAAATAAATATACTAAGATATGAACTATTATTAGTGCACTTGATTTCTTTATTTTTATTGGTTTAGTGTATCTTTTACCTCAATTTCATTGTTGATCTTTTCAAGACACCTCATACTTTCATCTGTCTCTGGTACTCTAATTTTTAATTGTTATTTTATTTGATACTCAAAATAAATGTATGAATTCAGCTCCATTTTATAAAGGTGAACAATAAATATTAGAAAGGGTAAGACATTTCGTCAGGGTCACTTAAGTTTATAGACAGAATTTGAAAGCAAATTTTTCTTGGTGAGGTTCTTAACCTCTATTGTTACCACTGGCCCTCAAAACCAATATATTTCACTTCATTACCTATTTTGTTTTTCAGCAAGTATCTGGTATGATAGAAGAGACAGGATGAATGTCTATCTTTTCAGAAATGACCTTAAATTTTCAAAAACTTCAATCTCTCTAAGTTCTGATAATAAATAAAAAACAGTTTTATCTGTGCCAAAATAATTGCAGTTTACCAATATGATATATTTTTTCCTACCCCTTGTCTTTTTTCATGCTAGCCCTTCTGTCTACATTAACCTTTACATATTCTTTCCCATGGAAAATTGCTACCTTAAATTGTAGCTTCAGAAATGACTTTAGAAATGACTTCTTCCTCTGATCCCTACAACCTAAGACAATTAGATATCTCTCCACTTCCCATACACCTCATTATCTTCCCCTATAAAATTAATATAGTACATCCTAATTTATAGGTTGAAGTTAATATTAAATGAGATGAAGTATGTTAAGCTCTTATAACAGTTATATCCTTAGCATAGGATATATTGGTCATATATTCTCTCAGAATATGTATTCCCTAATACATCTTCACATATGTCAACATGTATAACAGCTAATTAAATATAAATGACTATTGATATAATATGAATACTATTCTTTAGTGAAGAGATAGAATAAGGCTAATGGTCATTAAAGCATTTGCCCCTCAAATACAAAAGTAACTGAAGGATATATTTGTGTTAAGGTCAATTGAATTGTTTTTTTTAAGATAAAATAGCAATGAGAAGTCATAGATTTCTTATGCATTTAGGTCTTACACAACTGTAAATTTAAAATACCTTTGTATTTTATTGAATACAAACAAAACTGTAAAATCAATGCCATACACTTATAAACAAATGCAATATTGTAAAAGATGTTGCTCAGCTGAAGCTAAATATCTATAAACAGTATCATTATGGTACAAATCTGTATTAGTCAGGGTTTTCCAGAAAAACAGAACCAATAGGAGATATATATAAATAAATTTATTATAAGGAATCAGCTCATGCAATCACAGAGGCTAGGAAGTCCCAAGATCTGCAGTCAGCAAACTGGAGATCCAGTAAAGCTGATGGTGTAGTTCCAGTCTGAGACTGAAGGCCTGAGAAGCAGAATAGCTGATAGTGTAACTTCAAGTCCAAAAACTGGAAGGCATGAGTTCCAAGAAGAGCCGAGGTTTTAGTTTGAGTCCAAAAGCAAGAAAAAGACCAATGTCCCAGTTGAAACAGGCAGGAGGGGTTTCCTCTTGAACTTTTCATCTTATTCAGGCCTTCAATTGATAGGTTAAGGCCCACCCACAATGGGAAGGGCAATCTGCTTTTGCCAGTCTACCAATTCAAAAGTTAATCTCATCCAGAAACACCCTCACAGATGCAACAAGAAAAATATTTGACGAAATGTCTGGGCACTCAGTGGCCTAGTCAAGTTGACGTATAAAATTAGCCATCACATATTCCTATTCTATATTGAAACTATTTTTAAAAACTTTGTTCACTTGTACTTCATGACAATTTTTCTTTTTTCACTCATCATCATTTAACCCTAACTTTACTATAGTTTTTTTCACTTAACAATTGGCTATTGTAGTAAAACTAATTATTGCCAAAGAGATTAATTTCAGTGACTTACTTTTTATTTGAGTGTTCAATATGAAAGCATCTGCTATTAAAATACCATCTAATTGATCCAGAAAGTGTTTATATTTTTAATTATGCATTATAATATAAATGAAAGAACAAAATGAAAGAAAAAAATACAGAAAAGTCCAGACCTTTAAGATGTATACCCTGAACCTAAGAGATACATAGATTATAATTTAAGAAGTATGCTGTTAAGGGTGTTCTGAAGTCTATATATTATACATATATAAACAAATAAGCCTGAAATAAAACATTCTTTTAATAAAAGGAAATTTGAAAAAAAAATAAAATGCTTTTGTTATAAAATTATTTTAGTAACACAGAAAAATTTCTTCCATAAATTTCTCCTTTTCTTCACATAACTTTTTCCTTTGCCAAGCAGTCAACAAATAAAAAGCTTCATTTCTTACAAACCAATTCTTAATATTAGTCCTCATTATACTTTCACTGTCTATATACACACACATACATATATATGTGTGTGTGTGTGTGTGTATAGACAATGAATATTCATTGTAGATGATGGGTGAATGGATAGAGATAGAGCTAGATGGATCGATAAGAAAGATAATAGATTAATTTCTGGCAAAAAGATTTTTCTCCAGTAATTAGAATGTGGAATGAACCATTTTATTTCAAAGGGTATGCGAATAAGTAAAATGTTAAAATTATCTCCCAGGTAAATACCTTCTTCCTTTCTTCTCTGTCCTGTTTCCCAATGAAATACACCAATTCACTTATCACCACCCTGACTGCTCATCTTGAACTCATTTGAACCATGTTAGCACTGCGTTTATACTTTATGACTAATCTGAAAAAATGGGTGTGGGCCTTTAAATATTTTTCCTTTGCCAGCTGGCACTAAAGCTTTGCCATTAGAGGGTCTAGGGAGGAAAAGGTTTTGCTTCCTGTACTCAGTTGGCTGGTCCCTGCAGTCCCAGTTTCTCCAATACCACGCTCCTAAAGGGTCTGGCTGCCAGAAGCATTCAGAAACCAATGGCCTCCCCCACCAAGCCCTGGGGAAACACCTCCGTATTCACAGCTTTCTTCTGCAACCTAGAAGGCTGATTTCTAGTGATTCCAGAGGACAACCTCTGGTAAATTCCAGCAGCAGGACACCTTCTCTGCTCTCTAGGGAGCTACAGTCAGGCCTTCTCCACCAATATCTGGATTTCAGCCTTGGGGAGATAGTGGTACTACTTGACTGTTCTGTCTCAACCTTAGATGAGGTGGCTAGTATATATTAGTATAATATAGCATAGCATAGCATAGTATAATATATGGTTGTATTATTCTGAGCTGAATTTTGTCTCCCCAAAATTCAGATGTGGAAGTCCTAATGCACAGTACAGCAGAATGTGACTGTATTTGGAAATAAGTTAAAATGAGGCCCTTAAGGTGGACCCCAATACAATCCAGCTGATGTCCTTATAAAAAGAGGAAATCTGGCCATGCAAAGACACCAGGGATGCACACACACATAGGAAGGACCATGTGAGGATGCAGAGAGAAGACAACCATCTACAAGCCAAAGGGAGAGGTCTCAGGAGAAGCCAAATCTGCTGACACCTTGATCTTGGACTTCCAGCCTCCCGAACTGTGAGAAAACTAGTTTTTGTCATTTAATCCTCCCAGTCTGTGATATTTGTATGGTATCCCTAGCAAACTAATACATATATAATCTCCTAGAATATTACATACTATATCTGGTATTGCTACATTCTTTAGAGTTCTTGTTCATTCCCACTAGCCAATCCCTCCTTACTCCAATCTCTTGTTATAGTTTAATAATTTTCTATATAAAACTTTCCTTGTTCAAATTACTGTGTGGTTTCTCTCCCTCTTAATTGGATCCAGACTGATGCAGTGTTCTAGCAAACACAATTTATTATCCTCTCTAAATCACATAATGCCCACCAGAGTGAGAATGAAAAGATTTTCAAAAGTTCTGAATTTTTTTTGTAACCATACTGAGACCCTCAAACATGAGAGAAAGTTTTGCTTAGATATAGCACATCTTTATTATCGACATAAATCCACAAGTTTTTCTTTTGCTCATGTTTTAAAAATGTCCGTTTTGGGTTTAAAAAAGACCTAGCTTATATTTTTTAATCCCCCCTCCAAATTTTTAGGTATTATCAAATATGCTGGTGAAATCAAGACCAATTATATCTATAACACTGCTATTAAGAAGTTAGATTTAGTAACTTCTATCCTTTCATTTATGATCAACTATCTATTTAGTTCCTACTGTTGCCCTGTGTATAAGGTAAGAATCATGCATGTAGTTCTCATTATAGCTAATATATAAATAAATTATGATGATACGAATGGGAACAGTGCTATCATTGAGGTATGAACAAAATTTTACGGAGAATAGAGACATTAGTTCATACTGATGTGGTTTGGTAAGACCAGCACCACAGCACAGGTAGCGTGTGAATTAACTTTTGAGGTTAAAGTAATAATACACTAAACTGGAAAAAGCTAGGCAAGGGAATAATTAATACATCAACAATATTTTTTTTAATGAGGCAAATTCTGGTATTAGTAAAGAACCAAATATGAATAGAGAGAAACTCTGATTGGCAGTGTGGAGAGAAGGTAGCTGAAAATAAACTGTAAAATATATACATGGATGTAGGTCCATAAGTGCATAAGTGACCATAAGTGCATGGGTTTACTTTTGGGATCTCAAATTTGATCCATTGATTCATGTGTCTGTTTTTGTTCCAGTACCATACTGTTTTGATTACTTAGCTTTGTAGTGTAGTCCAAAGTCAGGGAGGGTGATACTTCCAACTGTATTCTTGCTGCTCAAGATTGTTTTGGATATTTGGGGTCTTTTGTGTTTCCAAATTTTAAAATTATTTGTTCCAGTTCTGTCAAAAATGCCATTGATATTTTGATAGGATTTCATTGAATATGTAGATTGTCTTGGGTAGTATGGTCATTTTAATAATATCAAGTCTTCCAATCCATGAAAAGAACATATATTTTTATCTGTTTCTGTCTTCTTCGGTTTCTTTCATTGGCATGATATAGTTTTCTGTGCACAGCTCTTTTACTTCCTTAGGTAGATTTTTTCCTAGGTGTTTTATTCTTTTTGATGCAATTGTGAATGGAGCTGTTTCTTTAGTTTCTTTTCTGATAGTTTGTTCTTAGTGTATAGAAATGCAATGGACTTCTGTATATTAATTTTATATCCTTAATGTTACCCAATTCATTAATGAGCTCTAGTAATGTTTTATATTTTCCTATGTATAGTACCATGTCATCTGCAAACGGTGACAATTTTACCTCTCCCTTTCCAATTTGGATTCTTATTTCTTTTTCTTGTCTGATTGCTGTGGCTAGGACTTTCAATACTATACTGAATAAAAGTGGTGAGAGTGGGCATTCTTGTCTTGTTCCTGATCTTGGAAATGTTTTCAGTTTTTCACTGTTGAGTATAATGTTAGCTGTGGGCTTGTCATATATAGCCTTCATTATGTTTAGATATGTTCCCTCTATACCCCCTTCATTGAGAGTTTTTTCACAACTGGAAGTTAAATTTTGTCAAAAGCTTTTTCTGCATCTATTGAGATGATCATAGTTTTTATTCTTCAATTTGTTAATGTGGTATATCACATTGGTTAATTGGCAGATATTGAACCACCCTCACATCCCTGGCCTGCTGGTGGGTGGGGCTGGGACTCAGCAGGGGCCTGGTTGGTCTCAGGGCTATTGCTGGCCTGCTGGTGGGTGGGCTGTTTTCTGCCATGGCATACTGTAAGGTTGCAAATTTCCCATGTCTTCCCTTGGTGGGTGAGGCTGGTCTTAAGGCTACAGTAGTCTTGCTGGCAGATAGGGCAACCAAGGAATTCTGGGGCTGGTGCCTACCCACTTGTGGGTGGGGCTGGGTCCCATAGTCTCTGGCTGCAATGCCATGCTGATACTGGGTCTATCTCCTTTACATTGATATGTGGGACTGGGTCTGGGGCTCTGTGGTGGACAGGGCCATGTCCAGGGGCAACTGTGGGCTCAGAGGTTCTTAAGACAACCTACCTGCTGGTGAGAGGTTCTGCATCCCTGTCCAGTTAGTTACTTGGCCAGAGACATCCTAGTACCAGTACTTACAGTCTGGCAGGCATGGTGGGGCTGGGTCCTGAAGATAGTAACCTAGAAGGAGGATTCCAAAATGGTGCTTGTCAACACAAATATCCACATGGTAGAACAAGCTCCCCAAAGTGACTTCCATCAGTGTCTGTGTCCCAAGGATGAGCTCCAATTGCCTGCTGCCTCTCCAGGAAACTCTCCAAGATCAGCAGGTAGGTCTGACCCAGACTCCTTTCAAACCAGTTCTTGTTCCTGAGTCCCAGAGCATGTGAGATACTGTGTGTGCCATTTAAGAGTGGAGTCTCGGGCTTCCCTGGTGGCGCAGTGGTTGAGAGTCCGCCTGCCGATGCAGGGGACACAGGTTCGTGCCCCGGTCCGGGAAGATCCCACATGCCGCGGAGCGGCTGGGCTCGTGAGCCATGGCCGCTGAGCCTGCGCGTCCGGAGCCTGTGCTCCGCAACGGGAGAGGCCACAACAGTGAGAGGCCCGCGTACCGCAAAAAAAAAAAAAGAGTGGAGTCTCAATTTCCTACAACCCTCTAGCTCTCCTGAAAGTAAGCCCCTCACTTCTCAAAGCTAAATGTTCTAGAGGCTCATCATCCCAGTGTAGGATCCCTGGGCTGGGGAGCGGATGTAGAGCTCAGACCCCTTGCTCCTTAGGGATAACCTCTGTAATTATAATTATTCTCCCACTTGTGGGTCACCCACATAGGCATATGGGTCCTGACTATACTGTGACTCCACTACTATGACTCCAACCCTCCTACCCGTCTCATTGTGATTCCATCTTTATATATTTAGTTGTAGATATTTTCTGGTATGTTCTGGTCTTTTTCATCAATTGTTGTTCTGTAAATAGTTGTAATATTTGTGTGCCGATGAGAGGAAGTGAGTTCAGGGTCTTTGTACTTCTCCATCTTGGGAACTCAGGCACTTATATGAGAGCCTGAGTCTCTAATTGTATAAAGATTCTTCATCAAAGTGTATAAAAGCTGTGACACTGGTTTGTTGAATGGTAGACAAATTCTATAAAAAGGAACAGGGAAATAAGAAAAAAGTAGAAACATTAAGGACAAAGTGCAGAAGAGGAATTCTGAGATGAAAATGGATAAGAGAATCAAAAACTTTCTAGGGATTAGATCAGAACAGAGGTATCTCTACAAAACGAGCTAAGCATTTGGGGCAATTGCCAAACATACCATGTTTTTTTTGTTCACTTTTAAGACCCAGTGAACTCAAAGTGGTTTGGAGTAACAGAGATAGGTATAAATGTACAGAACTTACTAGGACTCTAACTTCTATTATATCCTACTGGTTGTACCTGGAGATAGCAAACATGGACCATAGCTAAAAGGCCCCTTAACATAAGGCAAAAAGAAAACTGTAGGGCTATGAATAATTACACCAGGTGGCTCCTTTTTTCTGAATATTGCTAAGAAAAAGTATTTTTGCCATTGTATTCTCCTATATTGATCAGTTAATTTGTCTTCAATAAAGAAGTGTGCTGCATATGTCAATTATAGGCATATGTCAGAGGTACTGCACATTTGATTTCAGACCACAGCAATAAACCAATATCACAATGAAGAGAGTCACAAAAATATTGTTGGCTTCTCAGTGCATATAAAAGTTATGTACACATTATACTGTATACAATATATCAAAGTCTAGTAAATGTGCAATAGCATTAAGTCTAATAAAAAGTACATACCTTAATTTAAAAATACTTCATTATGGATTTTGGAACCAAGATGGAAGAGTAAAAGGATGTACTCTCACTCCCTCTTGTGAGAACACCAGAATCACAACTAGCTCCTGGACAATCATTGATAGGAAGACACTGGAACTCATCAAAAAAGATACCCCACATCCAAAGACAAAGAAAAAGCCACAATGAGATGGTAAGAGGGCTGCAATCACAGTAAAATCAAATCCCATAACTGCTGGGTGGGTGACTCACAAACTGGAAAACACTTATACCACAGAAGTCCACCCACTGGAGTGAAGGTTCTGAGCCCCACGTCAGGCTTCCCAACCTGGGCGTCCGGCAACAGGAGGACAAATTGCTAGAGAATCAGACTTTGAAGGCTATTGGGATTTGATTGCAGGACTTAGACAGAACAGGGGTAAACAGAGACTCCACTCTTGGAGGGCACACATAAAGTAATGTGCCCATCAGGACCCAGGGGAAGAAGAAGTGACCCCAGAGGATATTGAGCCAGACCTACCTGCTAGTGTTGGGGGGGGTCTCCTGCAGAGAGGGAGTGGATGTGTTCACCTTGGGGACAAGGGCACTGGCAGCAGAAGTTCTGGGAAGTACTCCTTGGTGTGAGCCCTCCCAGCATCCGACATTAGCCCCACCAAAGATCCCAGGTATGCTCCAGTGTTGGGTTGCCTCAGGCCAAACAGCCAACAGGGAGGGAACCCAGCCCCACCCATCAGCAGTCAAGTAGATTGAAGTTTTACTGAGCTCCACCTACGAGAGAAACTGTCAGTGCTACTCACCACCAGTCCCTCCCATCAGGAAACTTGTATAAGCCTCTTAGATAGCCTCATCCACTAGAGGGCAGACAGCAGAAGCAAGAAGAACTACAATCCTGCAGCCTGTGGAACAAAAACCACATTCACAGAAAGATAGACAAGATGAAAAGGTAGAGAGCTATGTACCAGATGAAGGAACAAGATAAAACCCCAGAAAAACAACTCAATGAAGTGGAGATAGGCAACCTGCCAGAAAAAGAATTCAGAATAATGATAGTGAAGATGATCCAGGACCTCGGGAAAAGATAGGAGGCAAAGATCAAGAAGATGCAAGATGTGTTTAACAAAGACCTAGAAGAATTAAAGAACAAACAGAGATGAACAATACAATAACTGAAATGAAAACTACACTAGAAGGAATCAATAGCAGAATAACTGAGAAAGAAGAATGGATAAGTGACCTGGAAGACAGAATGGTGGAATTCACTGCTGCAGAACAAAATAAAGAAGAAAGAATGAAAAGAAATGAACACAGTCTAAGAGACCACTGGGACAACATCAAATGCAACAACATTCACATTATGGGGTCCCAGAAGGAGAGGAGAGAGAGGAAGGACCAGAGAAAATATTTGAAGAGATTATAGTTGAAAACTTCCCTAACATGGGGAAGGAAAAAGCCACCCAAGTCCCCAAGGAGAAACATGCCAAGATATATAGTAATCAAACTGGCAAAAATTAAAGACAAAGAAAAATTATTAAAAGCAGCAAGGGAAAAATGACAACATACAAGGGAACTCCCATAAGGTTAACAGCTGATTTCTCAGCAGAAACTCTACAAGCCAGAAGGGAATGACATGTTATACTTAAACTGATGAAAGGGAAGAACCTACAACCAAGATTACTCTACCCAGCAAAGATCTCATTCAGATTCGATGGAGAAATCAAAAGCTTTACAGACAAGCAACAGCGAAGAGAATTCAGCACCACCAAACCAGCTCTACAACACATGCTATATGAACTTCTTTAAGTGAGAAACACAAGAGAAGAAAAGGACCTACAAAAACAAACCCAAAACAATTAAGAAAATGGTCATAGGAACATACATATTGATAATTACCTTAAACGTGAATGGATTAAATGCTCCAACCAAAAGACACAAGCTTGCTGAATGGATACAAAAACAAGACCCATATATATGCTGTCTACAAGAGATCAACTTCAAACCTAAGGACACATTCAGACTGAAAGTGAGGGGATGAAAAAAGATATTCCATGCAAATGGAAATCAAAGGAAAGCTGGAGTAGCAATACTCATATCAGATAAAATAGACTTTAAAATAAAGAACGTTACAAGAGACAAGGAAGGACACTACATAATGATCAGGGGATCAATTGAAGAAGAAGATATAACAATTATAAATATATATGCACCCAACATAGGAGCACCTCGAAACATAAGGCAACTGCTAACAGCTATAAAACAGGAAATTGACAGTAACACAATAAAAGTGGAGGACTTTAACACCTCACTTACATCAATGGAGAGATCATCCAAAGTGAAAATAAATAAGGAAACAGAAGCTTTAAATGACACAATAGACCAGATAGATTTAATTGATATTTATAGGACATTCCATCCAAAAACAGCAGATTGCACTTTCTTCTCAAGTGCGCATGGAACATTCTGCAGGATAGCTCACATCTTGGGTCACAAATCAAACTTCAGTAAATTTAAGAAAATTGAAATCATATCAAGCATCTTTTCTGACCACAACACTATGAGATTAGACATGAATTACAGGGGGAAAAAAGTAAAAAACACAAACACATGGAGGCTAAACAATACGATACTAAATAACCAAGAGATCACTGAAAAAATCAAAGAGAAAAACAAAAAATACCTAGAGACAAATGACAATGAAAAAACGATCATCCAAAACCTATGGGATGCAGCAAAAGCAGTTCTAAGAAGGAAGTTTATACCTATACAAGCCTACCTCAGGAAACAAGAAAAATCTCAAATAAACAATCTAACCTTACACCTTAATGAACTAGAGGAAGAAGAACAAACAAAACTCAAAGTTAGCAGAAGGAAAGAAATCATAAAGCTCAGAACAGAAATAAATGAAATAGAAACAAAGAAAACAATAGCAAAGATCAATACAACTAAAAGCTGGTTCTTTGAGAAGATAAACAAAATTGATAAACCATTAACCAGACTCATCAAGAAAAAGAGGGAGAGGACTCTAATCAATAAAATTAGAAATGAACAAGGAGAAGTTACAACAGACACAGCAGAAATACAAAGCATCCTGAGACTACTACAAGCAACTCTCTGCCAATAAAATGGGCAACCTGGGAGAAATGGACAAATTCTTAGAAAGGTATAATCTTCCAAGACTGAACCAGGAAGAAATAGAAAATATGAACAGATCAATCACAAATAAAGAAATCGAAACTGCGATTAAAAATCTTCCAACAAACAAAAGTCCAGGACCAGATGGCTTCACAGGTGAATTCTATAAAACATTTAGTGAAGAGCTAACACCCATCCTTCTCAAACTCTTTCAAAAAATTGCAGAGGAAGGAACACTCCCAAACTCATTCTATGAGGTCACCATCACCCTGATACCAAAACCAGACAAAGATACTACAAAAAAATTAAATTTCAGACCAATATCACTGATGAATATAGATGCAAAAATCCTCAACAAAGTACTAGCAAACAGAATCCAACAACACATTAAAAGGATCATACACCATGATCAAGTGGGATTTATCCCAGGGATGCAAGGATTCTTCAATATATGCAAATCAATCAATGTGATACACCATATTAACAAACTGAAGAATAAAAACCATATGATCATGTCAATAGATGCAGAAAAAGCTTTTGAAAAAATTCAACACCTATTTATGATAAAAACTCTCCAGAAAGTCGTCATAGTGGGAACCTACCTCAACATAATAAAGGCCATATATGACAAACCCACAGCAAACATCATTCTCAATGGTGAAAAACTGAAAGCATTTCCTCTAAGATCAGGAACAAGACAAGGATGTCTACTATCATCACTATTATTCAACATAGTTTTGGAAGTAATAGCCATGGCAATCAGAGAACAAAAGGAAAAAAAAAGGAATACAAATTGGAAAAGAAGAAGTAAAACTGCCACTGTTTGCAGATGACATGATACTATACATAAAGAATCCTAAAGATGCCACCAGAAAACTACTAAAGCTAATCAATTAATTTGGTAAAGTTGCAGGATACACAATTAATGCACAGGAATCTCTTGCATTCCTATACACTAATGATGAAAAATCTGAAAGAGAAATTAAGGAAACACTCCCATTTACCATTGCAACAAAATGAATAAAATACCTAGGAATAAACCTACTTAGGGAGACAAAAGACTTGTATGCAGAAAACTATAAGACACTGATGAAAGAAATTAAAGATGATACCAACGGATGGAGAGATATACCATGTTCTTGGATTGGAAGAATCAATATTGTGAAAATAACTATACTACTCAAAGCAATCTACAGATTCAGTGCAATCCCTATCAAATTACCAATGGCATTTTTTATGGAACTAGGACAAAAAATCTTAAAATTTGTATGGAGACACAAAAGACCCCAAATAGCCAAAGCAAAAGGAAGCAAGGATATACAATGGAGAAAAGACAGCCTCTTCAATAAGTGATGCTAGGAAAACTGGACAGCTACATGTAAAAGAATGAAATTAGGACACTCCCTAATACCATAAACAAAAATAAACTCAAAATGCATTAGAGACCTAAATGTAAGACTGGACACTATAAAGCCCTTGAGGAAAATATAGGAAGAACACTCTTTGACATAAATCACAGAAAGATCTTTTTTGATCCACCTCCTAGAGTAATGGAAATAAAAACAAAAATAAACAAATGGGACCTAATGAAACTTCAAAGTTTTTGCACAGCAAAGGAAACCATAAACAAGATGAAAAGACAACCCTCAGAATTGGAGAAAATATTTGCAAACAAATCAACGGACAAAGGATTAACCTCCAAAATATATAAACAACTCATGCAGATCAATATTAAAAAAACAAACAACCCAATCCAAAAATGGGCAGAAGACCTAAATCGACATTTCTCCAAAACATACAGATGGACAAGAAGGACATGAAAATCTGCTCAACATCACTAATTATTAGAGAATTGCAAATCAAAACAACAATGAGGTATCACCTCACACCAGTTAGAATGGGCATCATCAGAAAATCTACAAAGAACAAATGCTAGAGAGGGTATGAAGAAAAGGGAACCTTCTTGCACTCTTGGTGGGAATGTAAATTGTTACAGCCACTATGGAGAACAGTATGGAGGTTCCTTAAAAAACTAAAAATAGAATTACCAGATGATCCAGCAATCCCACTACTGGGCATATACCCAGAGAAAACCATAATTCCAAAAGACACATGCACCCCAATGTTCCTTACAGCACTGTTTACAACATCCAGGTCATGGAAGCAACCTAAATGCCCATCGACAGACAAATGGATAAAGAAGATGTGGTACATATATACAATTGAATATTACTCAGCCATAAAAAGGAACGAAATTGGGTCATTTTTTGAGACATGGATGGATCTAGAGTCTGTTATACAGAGTGAAGTAAGTCAGAAAGAGAAACACAAATATCGTATAGTAATGCATATATGTGGAACCTAGCAAAATTGTACAGGTGAACTGGTTTTCAGGGCAGAAATTGAGACACTGATGTAGAGAACAAATGTATGCACACCAAGCTGGGAAAGTGGAGGGGGGGTGGGGGGTGTGATGAATTGGGAGATTGGACTTGACATATATACACTGATGTGTATAAAATTTATGACTAGTAAGAACCTGCTGTATAAAAAAATAAATTAAATTTAAAAAAAAAACCCTTATTACAAAAAAATCCTAACCATCATTTGCCATCAATTAATCATAATCTTTTTTCAGTAGTAACATCAAAGATCACTGAACACAGATGATCATAGCAAATATAGTAATGATGACAAAGTTTGAAATATTGCAAGACTTACCAAAATGTGACACAGAGACACAAAGTGACAAAATGCTACTGGAAAATGGTACTGATAGACTTACTCCACACAGGATCACCACAAAATTTCAATTTGTAAATCAAATATATATATATATATATATATATATATATATATATATATATATATATAAAATATCTGTGAATACAATAAAGTGAAACACAGTAAAATGAGGTACACCTGTATTTAAATGTGACATATCAAATCACTGCTATGTATAAAAGTACACTCTTACTGGATATCATGAACTAGAACTTCTAAAGGCATACTCTTCATAAACTACATGGTATCCTTCATCTGTACCTATTTCCAAATGTTTTGTCTTCTGAGAGTAGTCAGAACATTATGATTTTGAAAATATTCATGCTTTTTTCTTGAAAATAAATTACCAAAAGAAGGATGGATATCCACAAAACAAAGGAAACAAAATATGATGAAATAAATTCCTTTTAGTTCACCAAGTCCTACAAAGAGACAGGAAGAACAGAACCACCATCAGAGCACTGATATAGTTTTAAACTCAAGAAAGTAGAATGTTAATATTACACCGTAAAAAAAAACCCCAAAAACTCTCCATTTTTTTCATTGAAAGCAATAGGGGAACTTTGCATGTTATGAATGTGAAGCTAAAAATGAGAGAACATGGTTATCCTTTCTAAAACAATTGTCTTTCCTACGGGTTGGTTCTGCCTCTGTGATCATATAATTTCCATGTTGTTTTATGCATTCCCTATGGCTGAATCAACTACAGTATCATTGCATATTAAAATTTCAACACATAAATGCACATTTAAATACTGTGCTTGATATAAAAGTCATGATGAGACTGGAGGCAAGTTGGAGAAACTACTGAGTTTAATAAAGAGATCAATATAGCTGAACAGACACATTATAGCCTTATTTTCCAAGATTTCTCACATACACTCAAAAGAAACCAAAAAACAAAACAAAACAGTTTTTCCAGAATGCTTTTAGTGGGAAAGTAGATCTCTTTATGAAGCAATAAAAAACATTATTTTTAGTGTCACCACATTTTTGGAATTATTTTAATCTGGGTCACATATTTTTAGCAGTCCATTAACTCTTGAAAGGAAGAATGTACAATATATAAATTGATACCTAAGAATCCTTTTCATTGATTTCTTCATTTATGTAAATTTCTAATAGAATAAAATCAATTGGTAATGAATTATATTTTGGATAACGGATTTATGAAAAAGTCATTCTTTCAAGAGCATCTATTTTATCCATGTCTACATATTCACACATATAAAAGAAGTTACCCTTTACCCAAAATTATGTAGAGTTGTTATTTAAACAGCTGTTTTGTTCAAAAGTAAATGTTTCCACACTGTGACTCTGCCTCACTTCTCCAGCAACCAAATCATTTCAGAAATCAGTTTCTATTTAGAGCAAATATTTTAACTTAACTTCTAAGCTTCTCATATGTATTAATGGAGAGAATATTTTCATTTGGCTCTTCTGTAAGTGCAGTAAACATAACTATAGTAGTGGAGTGGGTTTCATTTGCTTAGGCTTTCGAAATGTATAGTATGAGTTACTGGTACTTACATGACTTGATTGATTCAAAGTTACCCTATGAAATATTTTACTGAAAAGAGGCATTCTTTAACTGAGAAGGTAGTGTCCTGATGCCATAAATACATTTAGAGAATCATGAGTACCAAGTAAACATAAAATAAAAATAGGCAGGGGGGAAGACAAAGATATTTAAATAATTTATCTTAGATAAAATTGAAACCATACAAAAATGGCTAAAGACGGTTAAAGATTTTACATGAAGATGAACTAAAATCTGCTCTTTTTAGAAATTTTCTATATCTGGAGACCATTTCTTTGAATCTTGGCAAAAATCTAAATTTTCTTTAAAAATCAGTTATATTATTTTACAAAATAGTACTCAATTAAAACAGGGATCATTACATATTTATATATATTTGACCAGGTCTTCATAGTATGATTACATAGCATTATAAATATTATTTTTCTAAATAAATATAAAAAGAATAAAATAAAATAAAGAGCTATCTATAAAGATGTCTGTTTGAAGCTTTATCATATCAAAAAATTGAAAGCACATAAATGAATAAGAATAACAAATTTGTTAAATACTTCATGACCAGATTATTTACAAGGTACAAAAAAGAACTTTAAGATGATTTTTATGAAAAAATTTGAATAATAGGATATATGACCATAATTAAGTAAAAATCATACAAATGTTATAAATAAAAGTATCTCAACTGTTCAGATAACATAATGCATACGCGCGTGCACACACACACACACACACACACACACACACAGAAGGTGGTTTAAGGTAATTAAGAATTTTATTTTATTTATACACTTAAAATTTTTTCAACTATTCAGTACTGAATCCATATTATTAGAAAATGCTATCTTAAATCAATGAGAATATTTGATATCATAGCCCCCAAATACCAAGACCTTATTTTCCATAATCATAATAAATATTTCTTTCAAAATACACCATCAAGGAGAAACTTGGATATTTGGAAATTTTATGGATTAACAATAGAGTGACCATTTTAAATTCTTCACTTCCGTGCTTACTTATATCTTTAATCATACATATTTTAAAGTAATATTTTAAAAGGAATAAACATTTATTAAGCCCACCTTTTTTCAAATCATAGGATGTAAGTTTGTTTTTCAAGCTGGTGAAATATTCAATCCCTGAAAAAATTATTCAGAATCAAGTCTGAGAAACAGTGATTAAGAAACTAAAACATTTTTATGAATAAATTTCAATTAGATTTCCTGAAAAATATTTTATATTTACAGCTGGTTTTTGTGTTAGCTATGATGAAAATAAAAATGCAAAAGTAAATATTCTCCCAGGACAATTGGACCTTAGAGAATATGTCCACGGACCATACTCTGGAAAACAGTGAAAACCTAAGGCTCATGTTAGGGAATGCCTTTCAATACAAATCATCTCCTAAAATGTCTTTATGATTGATAACATTTTCCTGGACATATAATCAAAATGAGAATGCTAAACTTTAGAAATGTCCCAGAAACCTCAGTTTTCCAGAATATGTCTTCAGTGGTTTAGACTATTTGATGAAAATAATTGCATTGGTAGCACGCCAATCCCATTGTAATAACAAGAAAAATATTTAAATATTCATATATGACCCATGGCAATTTTGTAACTATTTGTATTTCTATTTTCCAATAATGCAGAATTTAAAGCAGGCAAAATATTTCTCCTAAATAATCAGATGTTTTTGACTATTTAGAATATTATCTAGTAGTTTCATTCCTATATGTAATTTTCACTTGCTTGAAATATCTAGATAATTGAACTCAAAGGTCATTTTTTGGTTTCAACATCCTAACAATTTATGCATAGATTCAATTGTTGTTAATTTATAGTATAGAAGTAAAATGTGTTTTTTAAAATGCATAATGACATATGAGATTCAATCCGTGGCTGTACATGGATCTCCATGTACTCCCAATACTATGATGTGAACCTTGATAAACATTGATTAGTGGCCTCACTTACCTGCCACATATGTACTATGTTTTTGTTACATGATGGGAAGAAAAATTTGTTCAATGTCACAAGAAAACCATATATATACAACCATCATGTACACGCAAAAATATATCTGTTTAAATTTATATCTGAGCCTACCCTAATTGTCTCATTTCTGCTCTCCTGTGTTTAAATTACATGCAGATGATTTACTCCATAAAAACCTTTACATTGTATTTTTATTAGAAAATATGCTGAAAAGATATTCAACATAGCTTCAAGAAGTAGAATACTAATTCTTTTTTACAATGCATTGCTGTCAACAGCAATATCAGGGCAGAGCTACACAGAAAATGATTCAACCTCCACAAGCTGCCAGTGTGAATACTATACAGCACATTCATAAATATGAAGACTGAAGGTATCATTATTCAATGTCCCGGAGAAAATGAAAACATGAGATTTTCCAGGATTCATCCTTTATGTGGAATAATTTAATTTTATCATATACATTATTTTCTCTCAGCAAAGACCTGTTTTAACTCTTTTGATTTCATCAAACAATCAAATATTGAATCAACATGCAAGGAAATATCCAGATATGTCCTTTTTTTGCACTCCTTTGAAAACATTTATGATGTGGTGTGCAAAGCAAAAAGCTGTAACCTCAGCTCTGATTATTAGAATAATTTGATAATTAAGTTTTTTAAACAGTCTTAAATAATAATTAAGAATATTCTACAAAATAAGTATGTCTTTGTTCCATATGACAAATTGGATAGTTAAGTTACCTATAAAGAAATACTACATGAATATGTGTATAATCAGAACAACAGGGCACATAGAAGTCAAAAGGTCATTATTGTTCTGAAAATTACATATTCTCATGCAAAATCTGATAGTCTTTATTGATGGACAATGTCATAA